>NW_008358101.1:1074293-1075532 GCF_000622305.1 Nannospalax galili
CTTCAACAGAATCATGGAAGAAAATTTCCCAAAATTAAAGAAAGACATACAAATACAAGAAGCATATAGAACACCAAACATACAGGACCGGAAAAGAAACTCCACAACACATCATAGTAAAAACACTTAACATACAAAACAAAAAGACAATACTGAAAGCTGCAAAAGAGAAACAACAAGTCACATAAAAGGAAAATCCATTAGGATTACAGCTGACTTCTCAGTGCAAACTATGAAAGGCAGAAGAGACTGGACCGAAGTATTCCCAGTTTTGAATGACCACAGATGCCAACCCAGATTATTATACCTAGCCAAAATGTCTATTATAGTCAAAGGGGAAAGAAAAATCCTCCATGACATAAATAGGCTACAGGAATTCTTGTCCACAAAACCAGCCCTTCAGAGAATTCTGGAAGCAATACAAAGAGCTGAAAAAAGGAATGAGTATACCCAAGGGGTTGCAGAAAGAAATTCAATGGAGGTATAACTGTGAAAAAGTACAGCTATATCAAGAACGTAAACAGAAATAAAAATTACAGGATTCAATACTCATCTCTCATTAATAACTTTAAATATTAATGGATTAAACTCCTAAGTCAAAAGACACAGTCTAGGTAAATGGATTAAGAAATAAAACCAATATTTTTGTTGCCTGCAAGAAACTCATCTCACTTTCAAGGACAGACACTATCTCAAAGTGAAAGGATGGAAAAAATATACCAAATGGTACTAAGAGAAAAGAAGGTGTAGCAATTCTAGTATCTGCAAAATAGACTTTAAACTAAAACTAATCAAAAGAGATAAAGAGGGCCACTTCATTCTGATCAAAGTAGCAATAAATCAAGAAGATATTACAATCATGAACATATATTCACCAAACTCTGGTGCACGCAACTTCATAAAAACAATACTACAGGAGGTTAAGACCCAGATTAATCCCAACTAATTAATAGTAGGGGGCTTCAACACCCCACTGTCTTCAATAGATAGGTCAACAGGGTAGAGTGTTAACAGAGAGACATCTGAATTAAGCAATACCATATATCAAATGGACTTAACAGACATCTACTGAGTATTCCACCCAAGCACCAGAGGACATACTTTCTACTCAGCACCCCAAGGAACCTGCTCCAAAACTGACCATATACTGGGGCACAAAACAAACGTCAACAAATATAAAAAGACTGCAATAATTCCATGCATTCTATCAGACCACAGTGCAATAAAGCTTACAATCAA
>NW_008358101.1:1075700-1077114 GCF_000622305.1 Nannospalax galili
CATCAAGAGCAAGGAAAATGGAAAGGAGGCACAGAAAATGGAAAGAAAGAACCCAAGACAGGGGGATGGTGAGAAACAGATGTTACTAAGGGGGCGATAGGGAAATGGGGGCATTCAACTGGGCAGGGAAGAGGGACATACAAGGAACCATCAGGGTAAAGGAGAATAAGGAATTCAAGAGAGGGGATAATAGGAGACGGGTATTATCAAAAAGAAAGTGGAGGCATTTAAACTTGGGAGGGAGGAAAGTGGTTAGACAGGGAGAGAGAGGAGAGATGATAAAACTTCAGTGGTGTAAAAAATCCATGGGGAAATATCACAAAAGACAACAGAAAGATACAGAACATTATAAGGGGATACTTTAAAGACCTATGTGCTATTAAATTTGAAAACCTAAAAGAAATGGATGGATATCTAAAGGCACGGGAGCCACCAAAACTAAATCAAGAAGAGATTAACAGCTTAAACAGACCCATATCACGAAAAGAAATTGAAACAGTAATACAAAACCTCCTGAATAAAAAAAGACCAGGGCCAGATGGATTTACAGCAGAATTCTATCAGACATTTAAAGAAGATCTACATCCAATACTACTTAATTTGTTCAAAAATGTAGAAATGGAGGGAGAACTTCTAAATTCCTTCTATGAATCCAGCATCACACTAATTCCAAAGCCAGGTAAACCAAAAAAGAAAACTTTAGGCCCATATCCTTAATGAACATAGATGTAAAAATTCTCAACAACATACTTGCAAACTGCATAAAGACACACATCAAAAAGATCATCTACCATTATCAAGTCGGCTTTATCCCAGATGCAGGGATGGTTCAATATACGTAAGTCAATAAACATCATAAATCATATAAATGGGCTATTATATAAATGGACCCAAAGACACTAACCACATGGTCATCTCAATAGATGCCAAGAAGGCCTTTGACAAAATTCAACATGCATTTATGTTCAAAGTCCTAGAAGGAATTGGACTGGAGGGGACATACCTTTAACATAATTAAAGCCATATATAACAAACACATACCCAACATCATTCTAAATGGAGAAAAACTGGAAGCATTCCCATTGAAATCAGGAACAAGAAAAGGCTGTCCACTTTCTCCACTTATCTTTAACATAGTGTTTGAAACACTTGCATGAGCAATAAGAGCAGTAAATTAAAGGAGTAATAACTGGATAAGAGCAGTAAATTAAAGGAGTAATAACTGGAAAAGAAGAGATCAAATTATCCTTTTTTTTGCAGAAGATATGATATTATAACTAAAAGATACCAAAAATTCCACCAGAAAACTTCTAGAAATCTTTAACACATTCAGTAAAGTGGAAGGTTACAAAATTAACCTACAAAAGTCTGTAGCCTTTCTATATATCAATAACAAGCAATCAGAGAAAGAGCA
>NW_008358101.1:1077162-1078487 GCF_000622305.1 Nannospalax galili
TATCTTGGAATAAAAATAAGCATAATCATTAAAGAGATCTACAATAAAAATTTTAAATCTTTAAAGAAAGAGATTGAGGAAGACATCAGAAGATGGAAAGACCTCCCATGCTCATGGATTGGATGATTTAATATTGTGAAAATGACCATTCTACCAAAAGTCATTTATAGATTCAATGCAATCCCAATCAAAATTCCCATGACATATTTTGCAGAATTGGAAAAAAATATCCTACGATTCTCATGGAAGCTCAGAAGACCTTGGATAGCCAAAACAACCCTTAGCATTAAGAGCAATGCTGGGGGAATTGCTATACCAGATTTTAAGCTGTATTACAGAGCTATAGTCATAAAAACAACATGGTACTGGCACAAAAATAGACCCGTAGATCAATGGAACAAAATTGAAGAACCAAATATGAGTAAATGCAGTTTCAGCAAGCTGATATTTGACAAAGGGGCCGAGAATATTCACTGGAGGAAAGACAGCTTGTTCAGCAAATGGTGCTAGCAAAACTGGATCTCCACCTGTAGAGGAATGAAACTAAATCCCTATCTTTCACCCTGCGCAAAAGTCAATTCCAAGTCGATCAAAGACCTCATTGTAAAGCCTGAATCTCTGAAACTGTTAGAAGAAAACATTGGAAAAAAACCTAAAAGATATAAGTGTAAGAAATGATTTTCTAAACTGGACATTAATTGCGCAGGAAACAAGGGCAAGAATTAACAAATGGTACCTCATTCAACTAAAAAGCTTCTGTACATCAAAGGAGGGAACCAGGGAAGCAAACAGAAAACCCACGGAATTGGAGAAAATCTTCACTGGCAACATATTCGACAGAGGTTTAATATCCAGAATATATAACAAACTAAAAAAACAGAGAATCAAAACAAGAAGTAACCCAATCAAAAGATGGGCTAAGGACTGAACAGAGAGTTCTCAAAAGAAAAAGCAAAGATGGCTATGAAACATCTTAAAAGATGTTCAACATCACTAATAATCAGGGAAATGCAAATTAAAACCACTTTAAGATTTCATCTCACCCCAGTCAGACTGGCTAAGATCAAGAGAACAAATGATGCCAAATGTTGGAGGGGATGTGGGGAAAGGGGAACACTCATCCACTGCTGGCAGGGCTGCAAAGTTTTTCAGCCCCTATGGAAGGCAGTGTGGAGAACTCTTAAAAAACTACAAATGAGCCTACCATTTGACCCAGTTATTTCACTCCTTGGCATATACCTAAAGAACTCATCCTATTGCCGAGACACTTGTATATCCATGTTTGTTTCTGCTGTTTTCACAATAGCTAAGAGATGGAAGCAACC
>NW_008358101.1:1078514-1097804 GCF_000622305.1 Nannospalax galili
AATCATGAAATTTGCAGGTAAATGGATGGAACTAGAAACTGTTATACTAAGTGAAGTAACACAGACTCAGAAAAAAAAAAATCAACTTATGTTCTCCCTCATATGTGGATCCTAGAACCAGACTCTGATAAAGAAGTATGCAACCAGACATAACTACAGGAACCAGGATAATGGAAAAGAAATAGGGAGGTAAAGGAAAAGAAAGAACCTGAAAGAGAACAGTAGGAAACAGGCCTTAATAAGGGAGATATGGATAAAAATTGTGTTATTTTAAGGGAGGGGGAAGGAAGGGTATACATGGAACCTAGGGGATAAAGGGAAAGAAGGAACTCAAGTGAGATAGGACCATAGGAGAAGGGTATTAGTAAGGGAGAAAGGGAGGAAATGGGGGCACCTTAAATGGGAAAACCATGGTGGAGGGGCGAGACTATGTGAGAGATAAACAATGCCTAGCTAGTTTTGAAAACCAGAGGGAACGATATTACTCCTACAACCTACTGACAAATTATACATAGCAGATCAAGAAATTTATGTCTAGATAAGGTTTATCTGAGAACAAATGATCTTTGCCCAATATTTATCTGTATGACACACAGTAATTTAAAGTACCAGATTTGTGGAAATAACCTTCTTGTATGTTTAACAGACATACTTTGAGGCCTATAATAATTTGGTCAGAGGGACAT
The DNA here is from genome assembly GCF_000622305.1 of Nannospalax galili. Taxonomy (NCBI): domain Eukaryota; kingdom Metazoa; phylum Chordata; class Mammalia; order Rodentia; family Spalacidae; genus Nannospalax; species Nannospalax galili. The sequence continues at coordinate 1,079,201 of NW_008358101.1, forward strand.
AAAGGACAGTTTTTGCTCCTAGCCCTCCTAGGCAGACTAGTTCCAGGGGACTATAATCATCTCTCAAAATGTCCTGTAATTGTGGTGGGTCACCTGTCCTGTTGATCACGGAGGCTGAGGAGACCTCACCAGATGGACTTGAACCAGTGTCCAGTCTACAAAGAGGAGGGTAAACACAGAGGAATCATTTCTTCCATGATTCCAAGTGAAGACAGCCATGGCCGAGTAGGACCTCTGGCTTATCTTCACATAGGCAGAACTGGTAAAAGAAAGGAGCCAGGGGATCCTCCCAAGCCCATGTGACCCCTGAGGAACAGATCCTCAAAGGACCTTAAGATCAACAACTAATTGGTTTATCTGGGCCAACTGTATGACCTTAAACACCCAAAAGGAAACTATAACAAAAAATTAAAGGGGCCAATACAATTTCTTAAGAGTCCATATTTATAGCTAAAGGCTACATAACAAGCAACAATGCCAGATAGGAGATACCTTCTTTTGAGTTGATGGCCATGGTGGCCAAAGGGACTCCCAGATAGTAACCCAGTGTAGAACTGGGAAAATGAACAGCAGATCCTAATCTTTTCTAAAAGGAATATTGACAACTGATTGCTGCTAGATAAGGAACGGCTGACCATCCTAAAACAAAGACCTCTAGATAGGCTGACTAGATTCACCAGAAGGGCAAGTAGTGGGAATGGCTGGGGGTGCTGACAACACAACAGACAGTAGCAGGGATATCAGAGCATAAGGGCTGTAGTGGGGGGAGGGAGGCTATGGGAGGGTTCCATCTAGGAAGTGGGTGTATAGTTGATTAAGATGGTTTGGGTTGTTCTGTGTGATATCCACATACAAACACACACACAAAAATCATCAAATTTTAAAAAAATATATTATATTTGAGGAGGAAACACGGAAATTTACATCATGCTAATTAATAGAGGTGATAAACATTACCATTGAAATATACCCGATGACTTTATAGACATACAGAAGCACCAAGGATCCAAGTGCAACCAATTATGACTAATAATAATCAGATACATACAGATTAGAGATGTGTGTGCCAACATCTCAGTGTAAGTACAGAAACAATGAGTTTTTCTGCAAGGAGCAATATATCCTAAAATGAAATGGAGATCTTTTTTAAAGGTTAAATCTCATTCAATTTACTGTCTTACAGGGCTTATACTGAGTTCAATATTGTATAATTGATTTAATTCAACTGTGAACCTATAAACTTGCACCCACTTGTGAAAGATATGGACTCTTGTTCTGGAGTGTGTTACTGAATATGTTAAAGCTGTAGTGAAATGCTTCTTCTAATCATGTAGTTATTAAATTTTTTTTAAAAAGTGAAAATAAAAAATTTCTATGCAAAACAAAAGAAATTATAATTCAATAAATAGTTTAAGAAATATATTTGTTATGATGATTTTTATTGTTACTTGGATGTGAGCAAAGCAACAGATAACTATATGTGACAGAACAGTAATTAACTAAAACTGCAAAATCATCTACACACAGATACACACACACACACACACACACACACACACTAAAATCTATCATCAGGTTCACAAATTATTCAGTTGGCCTATGTTTCAAAAGGTATTTGAACACAGAAAAATTTTTGTAAACTCCCATCCCCAGTTATAGAGAAATTTACCAAATGGCCAGTAACGTTATTTCCACAAGTATAATTCAAAATTTATTTCAATATAAAACATTAGAATAAAAGTTCCCTGAAACACATATGTTTATTTTCTTATCTTCCAAGTTGGTTCATCAAAACATAAATAAAACTTGTTTTTTGTTTGGTATGGTGGAGTACACCTTTAATACCAATACTCTAGAGGCAGAGGCAGGCAGATCTCTGTGACACTTTAGGCCAACTTGGTAGAAAGAGTAAATTCCAGGCCAGGTAGGTTACAGGGAGACACTGTCTCAAAAATCCAAAAGCAACAACAACAACAAAACCTGGTTTTCTACAGCAACGTTGCATATAGTCCAGAGAATGACCAACAATAGCTTTTTATTTTCATTTTGCATGAGTGAGTTTATTTGGTTTGTAGAGAAGCAGAATAAAATAATAAATAGCAATTCTTAGATAGATGGATATCATATATAGATAGATGATAGAAAGACAGATGATTGATAGATGATAGATAGATTATAGATAGATAGATAGATGATAGATAGATGATAGATCATAGATAGATAATAGATAGATGATAGATAATAGATAGATGAGATGATAGATGATAGATAGATAGATGATAGATGATAGATAGATGTTAGATGATAGATAGAAGATAGATGATAGATGATAGATAGATAGATAACAGACAGAAAAACATCATCAAATTGTGTACTCAAAACATACAGCAGAAATTAACTGGGGGAATCCCCTTTAAGGATTTCCCAATAGATGTGACTTTTGGAATATGGACATACTCTGGACAAAGACTTTTATTTAAGCTTGCAGCCACAAAAGTACAGTTTGTAAGTAAACAAGCTCACTGACCCATGTGTTCTTCTTGTGACCTAGACACGTAGCTTTAATCCCTCTGGACCCTTCCTTGTGCATCACCCAAGATAGTGCATGATTGTGTTTATGCATGTTTTATATATCAAAGCTTTGCAAGTAACTATTTTTTTCATTGTAAACAGTAAGAGACATTGAGAAGCACGTTTCTAGTTGCCTGGTATTCTAGGTCTTGGGATCAAGAGTAAAATTCTTCTCTGTTAAGAAAAAGATGAGTCTGAGTTTTCCTCATTTCATGCTGGATATACCATTTCAACAAAGAATGAGCAAAGTCCTTGTTCCAGAGTACAGTTCCAAGAGAAATCTGTAGGAATAAATTCCCAACAGTTTGGGTCTGCTTTTTACCCTAAAAAGAATGCTGCATCAGGCTGTCTTTTTTATTTCATAGTCTTGCTATGTTTTCAAAATGCTACAAATAGAGGTCCTTGATAGAGTAGAACCTCTCCTTAGGTAAGGCATCCCAGTTACAAAAAGAAAAAAATACAAAATTATAAGAGTAAGAAGTTAGTATCATTAACTCATTTAAAAATTTGGGGCTTGCAAATATCCAGCAGAAATCCACTGCGGAAGATTCTTTAAGGCATCTAGCTAGATTTCCTCATCAGGGGTCTGTGGCACAGCAGAGTATGTCCTCCTGTGAGATTTCCAAGTAAAAGATCAAATAGCAATAGATAGAGATGACGTCATCAAATTGTGTGCTCAAAGCATTCAGCAGAAACTCACTGTGGAAACAGAGGCTCTCAGCTGAAGTTTGCTTCCGAGCTTTCTTTCAGTGGCTGAGCTTCCCATGGCTAAATTTCCCATGACTAAATGTCAGCTTTATTTTTCCCCTGTAGGCAATTTTGTATCACAGAATACACAGCAATAACCTCTGTTGGAAATGGTTCACCTTCTAGCTGTTCTCAAGGACACAGTGATTTTGCTCTTGAGCTGTTTATCTGTTCTCTTCCTCTTAGAGTTTGATTGTGGGCAATCCATGCCCACAAAAAGGGAACTTAGAACATGCCTGAGACAAATACACTTAGGTCTGAAGTGAAGGAGGGGTGTTATCCTTCTTCTAGAGTCAGCTTCTGTGTAAGCTCCAACAACATTTGACAATCTATCAATACAACATACATTATAGGCAAGTATTATTTGGTTGATGCCACTAGGTAAACAGAATGTGTTCTACTTTCTACCATTTGAAAGATTCAACATAGCATCTGCATATTGATACTTGCATTCTTTACAGGTGGCCAAGGTTGTCGGATTTGTTGGATCAAAAGCCCACAAAATCCCAGTGGTTGAAACACAATGTTTTTGCACATGTACATGTTTTAAATAGAACCTTGGTAATATTCTTTAGAACTTTAAAGCTTACCTACATTATATGTCGAACAAAACTCCTCCAGCATTTGCTAGCCATAGAAACAATACAGTCAAGCATCATAGAAAAGCCTAACCCATAGCATCCCTTTGCGATTCTCTGACCTTAGGATCCCCAGTGTGTCACTGAACCCTATCATCTGGATACGTAAGTGGTTCTGCTGTTTCCACTTCTGGGCCCATTTCTTCACCCCTGTGAAGAAATGGGTCTCTGTTTTGTTCACAGAAGTTCTGTTGTCACAGTATTTCCCCTATATCCCATCGTAATCTATCCCATGTAAAATTTCTGTTGTGCTACCATGACCTCGACATAGTTGATGATGAGGCCTCAGATCTGCTCTGTACTGACTCAAGTATTACATTTATTGAATCATTTCTGGTTTTCTTCTTTTGGAGACAGGATTTCACTCTAGCCCCTGCTAGCCTGGAAAATGCTATATTGACTAGGCTGGCTGCCATCTCACAGAGATCGACTGTTTTCTGCCTCCAGAGTGCAGATATTAAAGGTGTGTGCCACTTGCTCATGCTCAGCTGAATAATTTCTATGTGTAATTTAATAACATATTTTATAGTACATCAAGCTATTGCTTATAATTTTTAGAGTGAATAAATGGGAAAAAGAATGAGGAAAACTTATGGTACCAGCATTAATGAAAATGCCAAAGAAGGAGTCCCATCTCTTGGTGGTGATGTGGAAAACAGCTGGACATTTTCCTATAGTTAAACATGTGACTATGATACTACCCATCAAAGCTAGTCCTGAGTAATTTCCATACATGATGAAACATCAAATATACACATAAATGCACACAATCGCTATATTATAAATCATTAAAGGAAATAATTTGCATATTCTCAAATGCCTGAACATATTCTAATCATTACAAATTTTGAGTAATAACGCAACAGATTATTACATAACAATACAAGGAAATGAGTTTTGATAAAACTTAGATAACTTTCAAAGTTATAATGCTGAGTAAAGGAAAAAAACCTACTTTGGAAAGTCAATGTAACATGATATTTTTCTACAATGTTCTTGGAAAGACAAGCAATATGGACAGACAACAGAATAGCAGTTCACAGTTTCTGAGTTATGCAAGGGGCTAGTTACAAGGCTGCAGAAGGTCTGGGGTGTTGAAATGCTCTATACCTTCATTATACTAATGCTTCTACAGATGTGTGTGTGTGTGTGTGTGTGTGTGTGTGTGTGTGTTAAAGCTTAAAGAACTCTATACTCATAAAATCAGGATGTAGTATTAAAACTAAAAATCAAAAGGTTTAGAACCGGGTATGGTGGATCATGCCTTTAATTCCAGAACTCAAAAGAAAGAGGCAAGTAAATCTCTGTGAGATGGAGACCAGTCTGGGATGATCCATGTAGTGAGTTCCAGGCCATCTGGAGCACTGTATCAAAAAAAAAAAAAAAAAAAAGATTCTAAATGGCATAATGATGCAAAGCATTAAATTTTATTTGTATTACATTTTACTGAGTTACTTATTTCTCTTCTCTAAAGAAATTAATTCTTGACAATTTAACTGAATACACTGTTATCGTGGTTAAATTTTTACTTTACCTTATGATTATTAAACTTTGCAGCAACTTTATAATTCACTGAATGATTCATTAAATTGAATACTATTAGTTATCACACAATAGGTATTTAACATGGTGAGGTACATAGCTTATACTTTAAAAATACGCTTTTAAAAATATTTTAGTTATTATTTGGGTGGGGGGCTAGAGAGATGGCTCAGAGGTTAAGAACACTGGTTGTTCTTGCAGACGACCAGGGTTTGAATCTGAGCATCCATATGGCAGCTATCAACTGTCTGTAACTCCAGTTCCAGGGGATCCGACAGCCTCTTCTGTCTTCTGTGGGCATTGCACAACATGGGTGCACTTACCTAACTGCAGGTAATACACTCATACACATGAAATTAAAAAAAAACAATTTATTATTTTTATTTTTTGTATGAGTGTATTGCCTGCATGTGTCTAAGTACACTTGTATTTCGCAATGCCTGTGGAGGTCAAAAGAAAGTCTCAGGTCCCCTGAAACAGAAAGTTGTTAGCCATCATGAGGGTACTAAGAATCAAACCCAGGTTCTCTGCAAGAGCAGCCAGTGTCTCTAGCCCCTAAAATTACACCTTTTATGATTGTGAACATGTTATGTGCAAATAATCTTTGCAGTTTCCAGTTTCATTACTTCAACATTTAACTTCACTAAATTTTTTTCCTGTGATTCAATAATCACTTCTTCTTAATTTGAAAAATATTTTCAAATTAAAAATATTTATTGAGCATTGCTTTCTTTAGGAAGTAAAATGACTGAAACAATGCTACGTCACAAAGTATTTTTTGTTCAGCCTCAGTTACTGAAGTGTTTTGTTTGGTTGGTTCTTTGGTAACGTGGCATCTGTACTTAGTTTTTGGGGTCTCCAGCTGCCTCTCCTTCTATCTTGCACTTTAATTTGTTTCCCTTTCTTTATCTTTGCCTGCATCCTTCCTGTATTTTATTTTTAAGTCAGTTGCTAATATCCTCAAACTTGTCAAACAACAGTTCACCTCTGCTCACAAATGCAAGTGTCTATTTTAAGGTCAAAATTAAAATCTTTGAGATAATCTCTGAGATCTCACTGTTCTTCAATTTTATGATATATTCTGCTTTTTGTCACTCCCCTATTTATACTACAAAACTATTGTTATTTTAGGTATACTATATCAACTATTTTAACTTGTCTAGATATGTCTTTTTAAATGTTTTATTTATTATTTTTATTTTATGTGTGTGAGTGTATTGTCTGCATGTATGTAGGTGTACCTGTGTCATGTGAAGACCATGGGGGCCAGAAGAGGGCATTGTATCACTTAGAATTGATGTTATGGACAGTTGTTAGCTGCCATGTGGGTGCTGGGAATTGAACCTGGGTCCTCTGGAAGAACAGCAAATGTTCTTAACCACTGAACCATCTCTCCAGCCCCACATTTCTTTCCTAAACACCTGCAGTGTTAAATTGCCTTTCACCTCCAAATCTTCTGGAGAAAAAAATTGCATTTTACTGATAAAAATATCCCATTTATATCATTGAAACAGGTCCTAAATGCTGCTCATAGATGTTAAAAATTATACAATTCTCTAAGGGAAAAAAGACAACATGGAATTAGAATGGAGACACTAATTTTAGAAGAAGTTGGGGAAAGAAGGAAGTCATGGTATTAAATAATTTCAGCCCTGGCTTTGATTATTCCTTGCCTTCTCTTATTTTGAAGATGCTAAGAAAGATGAAATTATGACATTCACAGATAAACAGGTGGATCTGGAAACGATCATCCTCATTGAGCTAACCCAGATCCAGAAAGACAAAAGTGAAGTTTTCAGTTATATGTGGATGCTTGCTTTAAATTCTTAGGTTTGTGTCTGGGAAAAACATACAAGTCAGGAAACTAGTAGTGACTCATATGGAGGTGGTTTCCAAGGGAGGAAATATAGAATACAGTGATATAAAGGCAGAAACAGAAAGGAAGGGTTAGTGGGGCTGAGGATGAGAGGGTAGGATAGAGGAGAAAGTTTGAGAAGGGATAACTAACACTAAAAGCCTTTAGAAAAAGTAATATGGAAACCTACTACTGAAGAATCTTTCTAAAATATGAATATATATATAATATAGAGGGAGAAAGAGTTTAAATGGAGTTACCTTATAATGGGGAAACAATGCTCCTCCTACACACAATAGGTTAGCAATAAAAAGCCCAGTGCCAGTAGCGGGCTGCCTCCTTTGGAGCTGTTGGTCAGTGTTTCCCATAGACCCTCAAATGTCCCTGAATATTGCCATTGCTCATAGTTACCCTCCAGTATCTGACTGAAGACCTTTCATTGAAGAAACTACACATTTGTGTGGTAGAACATGGAGGAATCAAGCTGCGATTGACAAGGAAGCTTCATGACTGCTAGCCAGCATTCATAAACCTGGAAGCTGCTATGAAGAGACATCATCAGTCTTACCCTGCTGAGAACATTGTATGCTATAATAATGACTTCTGAAAATTAAAGACTACAACAAGTTGGGGGCAGGTTGGGAGGTGGGAAGAGATGGGAAAGGAGATAGAGGAAGGGATGCTGAATATGATGAAAATATATTATATGGTGTTCTCCAAGAATGACTAGAAATATTATATAAAGAAATAGGAGAGTATGATCAAATGAGCTTATATACATGATGAAAATGTGACAATAAAATCCACAATCTGTACAGTTAATATGTACTAATAATTTTAAATTGATAGCATGCTGTAGTATATAAAACAAGAACTAACCATATTCTGCAGGAAACCAGGCATAATATTGGATTGTTACTTTTTCTTAAATTCTTCCTATTTAATTAAGTTTCCTTTGAACTAAAGAAGAAATGCAATTAAAATTCAAATTTCATTTTTAGGGTTGCCATATCATAAATACTATATATTGATACTTTGAATTCAGTTTTGTTGTTAAATTCAATTTCTGATATGATTGATCAGTATAAGGTTTTTATCCATTTGGTCTCAAATGATATATGTACTGAAAAAATCATTCGTCTAAAATTTGGATCTAACTATCCTTCATCTACTTAATTTTCTATTTCTAACATCCCTTATTCAATTCTTTGAGTATATGGCTCTCTTTAAACATATTTTGCAAGAAGTACGATGACTATCAGTTAGAATAGTATCTAATAACCACAAGTAGTTTAGATCTAGAAAGCTTATGAAAACACATTACTTCAGGGGAATTCTTTGGCTGCAATTAAGAGTCTTCACAAATGAGTAAAATAAAATATTCCCAAACTAACAATTATTTATATCTATTTATAGATAAGTATTTCTTAGATGTCAAAATTTTCAATGACATAATAAATTCATGTATTATGTTAAAATATTTTTAATTCAGTTAATATAAAATTAGAGTCACTTCCTAATGTATGGCAAAAATTATATACACTTCAGCCTCATCAGAGGTATATAAATTTGTTGGAAAAGAAAGATCTTTTTCACTACATTTCTCTTTTTTATTTCATTAAAATGTTGAGTTTCTGTTTCTCAAGGGGAAGGTGAGAACAGGCTTTCACTGTGTTTTTGAATATCATTAAGTCAACGAACAATAGAAAAAGACAATTAGCCACGAAAAGCTAGAGAACTCAAGCATCAAGATATCTCTCACTACCCTCAAAAAACTTTCTCCCTCAGCTATACATAGCTAGTTCTTCTGCCAGGCATCTGCTGAGGAAATGATGTCAGTAAGTTTCCTAAATCCTTGGCTCTAGCCTAAGTTTAGAAATGATCACATTGCACTGTGGCTTAAAATCACAGAAAAGGCAAAAAAAGAGAAAGCTTCTTCCAGGTGGCATATCATAATTTATATGTGGATTTTAAAACTTGTATATAATAGCAGTTTAAGCTAAAAAATAATCCTCACTCAGGAAATGGGTGTTTCTAGAAGTCTGCTTATTAATGCCATCTTCCTTAAAATATACTTCTTTAAAGGACCAGACAGGAATTGGAGGATCTAGCCAGTGTCTGAAATGCCACCGACAGTGCAACAAAAAGGATGGAGAACATGAGGCTGTTATTCATCTTTAAAAAGTCTTTCTTCTGTGACAAATAATTAGTGGATCTGAAAACAATGTAACTTATACATTTCTAAGCTTTCTTTTCTCTAGCAGGTATAATGGACAACAATAAAAGAAGTTACTATGAGGTACAGTTTTGAAGTTTAAATGTGACTAATAAATGACATATAGTGACCACAGTTTCCAGTATTTAGCAAGCATTTAATAAAGAGTATCTATTATTGTTATTAGTATTTAATGTAGTAATTATCTAAAAAATCATGATACTAGGTGCCTTGATACAGCCTTATCAATCTTAGTACTCATGCTATTCTTTCTACAATAACCATAATATAAATTTAAAAAATATATATTGATATATGGCTTGACTGATATTACATATAAGTATAATCAAAGGAAGCTAAATGAATCACTGGTATCTGAAGTGTAAATGCTGTTAGGTATGTTGTGAAAAAGAACCATGAACCATTTTACCTGGACAGTAAATCCACATAGGAAACTGGCTGCTGATCTATTTTTTAACTGAGAGCAAACATCAAGTTCTAAGGATGGAAGAGGAACTTTGTTGGGGCTAATAAGAAAATGAAGATGAATATGAATGCTATAAACGTGTCTGTATATTGGACGGGAAAACGGCTTGGGGACCAGCGATTTTATCATCTTGGACAGCCTGCTGAGTAGATCACAATCAGGTATTCATTCACCAATGTCTGCTTTGATATCACTGTAATTTGTGTTGAAATCTGCCATGATTCAGAAAGAAAGTCATGAGAAAACTAAGAAACTCAGATTATGTAAATTTTATCTCTGAAGAGAGAGCATTTAGAAAGAAAAACATTTTTGCCCTATGTAGTGGTTTTAATGAATGTCTCCCATAGACTCAGAGTCTTTGAGCTCTTTGTCAGTTGGTAGTGCTGTTTTCAGAGGTTTAAGAGGTGTGACCTTACTCTAAAAAGGATGTCACTGGGGACAGGCTTTGAGAATTCTAAGCCCAATTCCCTCTTCCAGTATGTAATTCCTGTGTGTCCTTGGAAATATGAGCGTTCAGCTGTCTGCTCTGGCTCCCTCCTGCCATGCTCAGCCATCATGATGGACTCGGCCCTCTGAAACTGTAAGCCTGATAAACCCTTCCTTCTATAATTTGTCTTGGTTACGGTGTATTTTTAGAGAACAGTAAAGTAACAAATATACTCTAGAATAAAGGCCATGGAGTATGTGAGCAGTAGAGTTTTTTCTTCTCTAATTGGAGTCATAGTTTTTTTTTTTTTCTTGCTCAAGCTGGAAAGTGTGATTATATAAATTACTATTGTAGTTCTAGTAAAATAATTTAGAAAATGATCATTCAAAATATAGTGGCTATGTCATGTTACATTTTATATTCCTTAAAATTCTGGAGCATTTTAATGAACCAATCCGAAAATAAGCATAAGGTCTAAATGGTAGAAGAAATTTGGGAGGCTATACTATTCTGCATGCTAGTATTCTTTTCTCTATGATAAACATTTTATTACATTTCTTCATCACATGTCTTGGTCATGTTAATAAGTTACAAAGTTAGCAGTGCATTATATAGACAAGGGCTAATAAGGTACTGCAAGTTTCCATGCACATTGAATTTAATTATAAGGCATGTTATAATATGTCTTCAATTACTTATTCCCCAAATTTTGGCAGAGTGGAAGAAGCCTCACAAACAACAGCATACTTATACACAAATCAAATATTAGCTATGTGTATCTACATTTCCAAATTTAAATACTATATAATTGGAATTGCAAATGTAATAGAAATGGAAAATTTTAGAAATAGTTGGCAGGTTAGTGTTTTCAACTGAAAGTATGCAAAGGTAATCTCAAAAGGAATGGTATTTTATGAATGTTTTGCAAATTACATTTCCTGTATCTAAAAAAACTAAATACTAACGGTAAAATTGGAGAAGCATATTCATAAAAGCTCCCGCAAAATCTGGAAAATAGTTTTTAAATTGAATTTTTGTGACTTTCTTTAAAAATTTTAAAAATTTATTTTTATTTTATGAATGCTTAGTCTGCATGCATGTAAGTGGCATGCAATTCCCACAGAAACCAGAAGTGGGTGTTGGATCCCCTTGGACTTACAGAAAATAGTTGTTAGCTGCCATATGGGTGATGGAAACCAAATTCAATCTGCCTCTACCTCCCAAGCTCTGAGAATAAAGGCGTGTACTACCATGTCCAGTCATGATTTTCCTAAAATATAATTTAATGGTATGTAGATCTCCCCCCATTCATATATTTATATCCTATAGTCTAATTAGTGTCTTCAAATATTGTTCAATGTGGATTCATCCACTGGAGCCTAGTTAACTACTAAGACCCATGCTTGAAAGAGGTTGTCTCTCCATCTCCTTTCCCAGCACATATCTACTTCCAGTTTCCTTAGGTGGGGTTGGACTTCCCCTCTTCCAATTGTGTATGCTGGGATTTGTTTTTCTGGTTTGACCTTTTATTGGACTTGTGTGTGTTATCACAGTTGCTGTGAGTTCATATGAATAATTGATTAGCTGTTTGGAAAACTCTGTGTCTTTGTGATCATCCACCACCTTTGGCTCTACAATTTTTCTGCTTCCTCTTCCATGATGATCCCTGAGCCTTGGGAGGCAGAAGTTTGAAATAGCTGTCCTATTCAGGGATGAGCACTCTGCAGCCTCTTATTCTCTGCACATTGTCCAATTGTGGGCTTCTATGTTAATCAACATCTGTTGCATAAGGAAACTCCTCTGATGAGAATTGTGAGATACATTAATCTATGGGTATAAATTGTATGTAATTTATGAGTTTTTTACAACATGCTTTCAAACTTTCTATACAAGACTTTTGCAAATAATAATGAAATTTACTGCAGGATAATGTTCATTCATGTAGTATACAAAGATAAATATATGCTGTCTTATTTATATAAAATATGATTTTTTAGTTGTTAGGAAAACTACACATGTGATACAGTCTAAATTAGAGGAAGTCAAACATTAGACAAATTAGATTACTGTTACTCCATTTGATTAAATGATTTTCTTTATTTGGTTACATTTCACTTTAAATGAATTTTGTTACTTAATTATCAGGTTGGCTCTTGCAAATAATTTCTCTTATTTCAACAATTTGAATGAAATTCTTGTCACATCATCTTCAGTTGTTAAAATATACTAATAGGCTTTTACTTAATATTTTCTATTTTATTTGGCTAAAAATAAAATTAAGTTCCTGGAGTTGAAGTCTGGGTCCTTAGGTCATGTTTTGAAAAATGGCAAGTATTTAATTGAATGCAGCAATGCTCCCTCATGGGTAGTCTAAGTCCATGTAGTAACACAATTGAATGATGTTCATTGTCTTTAGAAATAATAATTCATACCACATAGTAAATTAAATTATGCTTAATGCCTACGTGTTTATTACATTAACATTTGGGCAAGGAGATTAATTCAGAATGTTATTGATACAGGTGAGAAACAGCATCCCCTGGAGGGCCTACAGCTTCATTCTTAACAGAATTAAGAATGGACTGATACAGAAGTTTTGGGGCAAATTTATTAGAATCTAAAGAAAAATTTTCAGGGCTGGCAAGCTGAAAATCCCAGCAGCGGTCTTGAGGAACAGAATAGGGAGGGAAAAGGAAGAAAGCAAGGAAGCCATGCAGATTTAGATCCTGCATGGACCTCAAGAGGCAGAGGAGCAGGCACACAGTGGGGTGGACAAGGAAGTTATAGAGAAAAAGGTAGAGAAACTTGAACCAAACATTGGGGCAGCCCAATGTGTTAGGGAAAGCATGGTTAGAAAAGAGGTATAAGGAAGAAAAGGTGAAATTATGTTTTTTTCTGAATTTATGGCCATGGATAAGACTTATGAAGACCTCATGTCTGTAAATGCATCCACAGGAGAGGCATTAGGAGGTGGGAATTCTGGGCTGGAAACATTCACCATCTCATTAACGCAGTAGGTAGGTATTCTGCCTATCCTTTACCAAAACTTAAGGTGAACCCACTTTCCTATGACCAGGTGATTGACTAGAGAAACTGAAAATCTGTGTCTTTATTCAAACCAGAGATTGTTATTTTCTTGACCAGTTAATCTTATGGGCTTTTTGGTACCTTAACATTACTAATATAAAATGTCCTATAAAATAAGTAAAACTAGAGGCATGGAGGGAGAGACAGTATTGATAAAGACCAATTGGTAAAGACTAGTTCTTAAAAGCTGACAGGTATAATACTTGGTATGTTCTGTGCAGAAATAAATTTCATATCCTGCCTCTGGCATGTTTGGTACCGAATTTTAATCCCAGCATCAGGAGACAGAGGCTGGTGGAACTTTTGTGAGATCAAGGCTAACTTGGTCTCTCTAGCAAGTTCTAGATCAGCTAGCACTACAAAAAAAAAAAAGAAGCGAAGGAAAGAGCGAGGTACAGATATATCTCCTCATGAATAAAAGCATCAAATACGTGAGCAATAAATGAATGACAGCTTGACAAACTGAAAGACAATCTTTCAATAAACAAAAGTAGTTCCAGTTTAAATATGTAGAAAAAACAAATGATCACGGGTCATGGTAAATTTAGAGGATTCAAACGTGATTTGAAAATTTAACAAAATAGTGAGATTTTTCCCCAAGGTTGACTAGCAACCTTGAAATGGAATACAGAAGACACAGGGCCTAAATAATCCAAACAGAAGAGAGCGTATCAATATAGGTATGATGGAAGTATGAGACGTAGGGTTTCAAAAGTCACAGAAGAACAAATTAATAATTTAATTCCATCTTGATGTTAGAAACATTATTTGTATTTTTATACACAATGCTAATTAATCTTCAAAAGAAATTAAGAGATGCTGTTTTTTTTCCTCAATTACTTCAGACTTGCATGTGCCTCTGTTCTTGTGCACATGCACACACACATACACCCACCCACACCATGACAATAATAACAAACAGCTTAAGAAATTGAACAGAATTTAAAAAGCAGTAGATTAGGTTCATATTCAAAACCTTGCCCACAAAAACAGAATGACATTTTCTATCAAAACAAGTTACCTACACTGCAGAGAAAAAAAAGGGGGTGGGTAATTGGGTTCGGGTTTCAAGTTTCAAAAGGAAATGAAAAACCAGGTACAGTGGTGTGCTATTATTTCAGCACTCTGGGGGCTGGGACAGGAGGAGGATCCTTATTTTCAACCTAGACTGAGCTACATAACAGATCTTGTGTCAACATTTAAAAAGAGGAAATAAGGAAAAGATGGGAGAGAGGGAGGAAGGAAGGAAAGAAGATGGAATATTCAGAAAATGATAAGAAACTCTTCTCTTTAGAGACATCACTTTCTGAATGATTTTGATATACTTGCAATTAACACAGGCAAAAGATTCAATGATTTTAGAAGAGAAGCAAACTAATTTCTGTGGGAAATAAAGATTATGAAGGAAATGTACCCAACAGTTGCTGACAAAGAACATGAAGGCAGTAAGTTTCAATGATAAAATCACTATCAAGTATTATAGATAAGATGGCATCAAGCTATAAATAGGAGATTGTGTGTGAGATGGCCAATACAGTATTTATGTATATAATTTTAGGTTTAGAGGGAATATGATACCTTGCTCGTTTTACTTAGTTAAATGTTTTCATTTTGCAGCCAGCTGTTAAAGAGGGATTTTAATATTTATCCCCCTTCCACAGGGTAAATTAGACAAAACAAGTGTTCTGTGGAGATAATTAAAAATGACTGCAGTAATTACTTCTAACTGACCTTGGTCTTCCATAAACTTCCTCCATCCATTCAACCTGAATGCTCCTTGGCAACATTTTAAATAAATAGTGTGTAAAGGGATAGCTAGTGTCTCCTGATTTCTGAGGATACTGTAAACCTGGATAGAACTCTCTCCTTTCAATGGCTCTGAAAATTTCTTTGGGTATTCTCAACCACATTATAAAGAAGCAGACAGAACACCAGGGAGTTCTTGATCTAATAGCACCAGCTAAGTTCTCAGTCCACAGCCAGCAATAATTATTTGGAAAAAAAAAAAAACATTTAATGATTGTAGTACCCAGCCTTTGAATCTCCCCAGTCCCAATGATTGGATCTGAACAAACCAAAATAAACCTGCTGACTCAGGTGCAGATATAAATGTGCTGCTTTTAAAGCCGCCGTTTAGTGTCATTTCATTTACTGAAGATGCTGGGTCATAAGAATTAGACCTGCTGAAAAGTTTGAAGTGATCAACAGAGGAGGAAATGTGAAGAATGTGGTGAAAACCGAGAATGTAGAAAACAAAAAGCAGACTGTATTTTGGAGAGGGAAGAAAAGACTCTATCAAAGGCACAGAAAAACTTATGCTTGTGATTTTATACTTTAAAAGAGGTTTAAACTATGGATAAAAGTCAAAATTTTCTAGCTGATTAAATATTTCATCATTACTGAAAATAAAGTTATTGAGTAGGTTAGAGTTTTTATTTTGGAAGAAGTAAATTTTAGTGTCAACTTTGGGCCTCCACACATGCAACCATAGTGAAGCACACCTACACACACACACACACACAAACACACACACGTGTGCATGCACATGTGACTATCATGAACAATTGTATGTAAAAAATTGGATAACTTAGAAGAAATAGAGAAATTACTGAATTTATACACTTTTAAAACATTGAATTATGAAGAAATAGACTAACTTAACAGGCCATTTATTTGAAAAAATAGAAATCAAAATATTTTCTCAAACACATTCTATGAAGCCAGCATTTCCTTGACCCAGAAACTAGGGAAGGAGACAACAAAAAAGAAAACTACAGGCCAATGTTTTTCAAATTAGATGCAAAATTTCTCAACAGAAGACAAGCAGACTAAATAAAAATGCATTAAAAATTATTTGCCAAAGTCAAGCAATAATCATCCTGAGGATATAGGGATGATTTAATATGGCAGAGTAATAAATATGAAGGACCACAGAAGTACAGGGACAATAAAATACATGATCAACCCAAGGGATGTAGGAGGCTCTTGATGAAATTCAGTATCATTTCACTTCATGAAAGTCAATACAGTTTATTGCTGCACTATTCACAACAACCATAATATGGAACCAGTCTACATATTTATCAACAGGTGTATGGGTAAGAAAAATGTGGGAAAGCTCCACCATGCAGTTCTGCAGCATTTCTAAGCCACATTAGAGTGATGCTTTGAAAATACAACCTAACACTAAACTATGACTATAGAAATTTTAAGATTATGCATATACTATTTTTGTCTCATCCTTTATATATGATAAACCTAAACAGACCTTCATAACTTGCTTGGGCTTTCTCATTTTTTTCTGTCTATTTTGGAATGTATCTCCATTCCCATATCCTTTTAATACCTTTTATATTCTCATTTTCTTTTTTTAAATAATCATGAGACATAATACCATTTATAGTATAGTTTAGTCAACTAGTTAAAGGAAAAAATATAAATCCAGTCAATGTTTATCTGAGAATATTTGGTTCTTTAAGCCTTATCTACATAGCACATGCTTATTAAAAGTATCAGATTGGTGGAACTATCCTTATTGGATGTTTAACAGCCATCCTTTAAGGCCTCTGCTAATGTGGTCAGAGGGACTTAAAACACAGTTTTTGCCTCTTGCCCTCCAACATCGACCAAGTTCCAGGGGACTATGGAACATCACTCAAAATGTCATGTAAATGTGGTGAGTCACCTGTCCGCTTGTTCAGGGAGGACATGAAAACATCACGAAATGGACTTGAACCAGTGTTCAGTCTACAAAGAGGAGGGTCAACTTAGAGGAAACATCTCATTCATGCTCCCAAGTGAAACCAGACATGGTCAAATAGGACCTTAGACTTATCGTCACATATGTGGAACTGGTAAAAGAAAGAAGCCAGGAGCTCCTCCCAAGCCCATGTGACCCCTGAGAAACAGAGCCTCAAATAACCTTTTGTGTAAAAATAAATTGATTTATTTGGGCGAACTGTATGGTCTTAAACACCAAAAAAGAAAGTATAACCAAAGAGTAAAGTCATCAGTATACTTCTTTAAGAGTTCAAGGGAATACACTTCCCAGAATTAGGCTTAAGTCCATATAAAAAGTTATTTAGACAATTATTTCTCATTAATGATTTTGTTTCTAAGCAGAAAGTGCTGTTCAGATGTAATACTTCAAATCTTGGTCTGCAATACCATAGTGCCCACCTGTAGGTAAGGGAGACAACCTGCTATTGCTCTAAAATGATGGTTAAATTTGTTTTCTCCCCCTATCTAGAAGCCTTTGAGAGGGAACTGACACTGATTCTAACCACTCCAACAGCTATCAAAATACCTGAAAGTAAATCCTGAATCCATCATTCTAGAGTCCAGCCTTGGAAGACAAAAGAAAAACAAGGAAGAACCCAATAAAGGGATGCTTTTCGAAGCTCTCGTCAAGAAATTCCAATGGACTCTCATATGAACATTTGAAAATTGCCTTGTTCTTTTTTCTAGTTCTCTGTCTAGAACTTGTAGTGATAATTACTCTTGCCTTTGCTTTTCCTTCATATCTCCTATTCATAATCCAAGGACTTTCTTTTCCCCTTAGAGATAAGGGTTGTGCAATGTGGGAGTCTTTTAGATAGACCCACTGAAGAGGTACTCCAATTGCTTCACCCTGCATCTCTGTTCAGTATGGAAGAAGCCAGAGCAGTCTGAATCCCTATTCCCTGTTGACAATTTGGGTAACCCCTTCAGAAGATGGTGTGATAAGAATAGGAGGTAGAAATTACCTAGGCAGTTAGGGTAAAAAGACCCCTGTGAAGGCCCGAGCTCTGATCTGAAGTAGCAAGCTCAGATCTGGACCAGGAAGCCTCAGTTCCCTGAGAACTTGGATGTTCTTCTGCAGTGATTTCAGACTGACAGTTCCTTGAACCCTATTAAACGTACCTAAGTAAGCTTGTAAAACAGAGCTGTGTAGTTAATAAAGGTATAAGTAAAGAATAGAATGTTTAATAGGCATGGAAGGACAGGTACAATTCCAAAAAAGGCTGAGCCCTGGGAACACAAAGGTACTCCAAAT
>NW_008358101.1:1097815-1169410 GCF_000622305.1 Nannospalax galili
TCATAAAAGTACTATAAATATCATGATGAGGTAATTTGGCTTGAGAAGAACATTTTCTCTTCCTCTTGTTGTACTATAAATAAGGTTGATTCTTAGAATAAAGCATGCACTGGTTCACATGCCTCTGCATCCCCTGCGTCCTGATTTCTTCTGCACCTATACCTCGGGGCCCCCAAGCCCATCAGGCTTGAATTGTGGTCACTGACCTGTGACAGTCCCCAAAGAAAAGTAACCAGTTTCTTGGCTAAAAGTCAAAATGTCCTTCAGATTGTTAGCAACATACTCTGTTCCAAAGATCAAAATTGTCCAAAGTATTTGGGAGCATGTATCTAATAATTAAAAGGTTTTAGGGTAACCTCTTCAGAGGAGGGAATGTTAGAGCAACCAAAAGCCCCATAAAAATAAATAAATGAAAGAAGAAACAAAAAGAAAAAAGTGATGGGGACATGTGGGAGGTGTTAGAAGGGAGGGAGTGGGCATGGATTTGACCAAAACACATTATATGCATGTATGAAATTCTCAATAAATTTTTTTGTAAAAGTAAAGAAAAGAAAATACAACTTGACACTTAGCAGTCATTTTAAGGCTAAGAACTACTGAGTACCCATTCCTTAGGGTCTCTCTAAGAACTATACTCCTGAGCAAGATCTTTTCCTGTTCTTAAATGAAACAGTATATCGAGTATGAAATGGGAAAGTAAATTTTTTCCTTCCATTCCTAGATCTAGAAAACACAAATACACACACACACATATGCACACACACACACACACACACACACACACACACACACACACACACACACACACACACAAAGCATAAACAGTAACTTGAAACTAAACCACTTCATACACATACAACCTCATCACACCTAATTGCCTCATTATGAATGGCAGTCAAGACATTGGATGTGAACTTAAGAAGCACAGGCACGCCACCACAAACAGATGCTATAAATTTCTCTCTGTGAGAAATAGATTTCATTCTATTCTGTGAGAGAACTCTTTTTGCAGTAATTCAGTGCTTTGAGGATTAAAACACACATTCATTTACTCATACATGATCTTGACTGAAGGGCAAGGAAGGGTCATGAGGGATTAAAGTCATATGCCTCATTTACTAGAAGAGTACATGGCCCAGTGAGCTTGTTTATGTTATGAACAACAATAAGAAAAATATTTTTGGTTTCATGGCTAAGAAAAAATTTATGTGTCCATAGTGTGTGTGTGTCATATTTTAAAGCCATTACCACATAATTGTATTCAGTTATAAATGAAGATAAAGAATGGCATTCACAGAAAATTGAAAAAATGTGGAGCTCATTATGTTAAGTGAAATAAGAAAGACAAAAAATAATACTCCAATATTTCATATTTAGAATCTTGTTTTAAGAAGGACATACAAGAAACAAGAAAGGGCAATATGATATATGTGCCATGCATGCATGAGTAAATGTGGACTCTGGGCTGAGGAAGGAGAGCAGTATAGAAGGGAAAGTGGTTCGGGGGAGACAAATGAACAAGCAATAAGAAAAATTTTATGTATACTATTCAAGAATCAAAGTGAAACATGTTTTCATATGTTAATCAAAATATTTGTAACCATTATTGCACCACTAAGGATGTTAGAATGGCCAAAACTGTTTGGAGAAGACTATAAATCATAAGAAGTCAATATGTAAACAAATATATTATATCAAATTAAAGATTCTGGATAGTGAAGGAAATTTTGAAATGAAAACATAACCCACAAAAATAAACACAGTTGCTATTGAGATGGCAAGGAAATGGAACGTTTGTAGAGGGTTAGGATTCAAATTAGTGTTGTTGTCATCAAGGGATGACATATAATGGTGTTAAGACACAACTACCATGTAATTCAACATACATAATGTCCCAGGTTCCTCATGTTATGAAATCAAAATGTCAAAGAGATATCTGAATTTCTGTATTCACTATAGCCAAAATAGCCAACAAATTAAAATAAGGTGTGTATATCAATTAATAAGGATATAAGGAGAATTTGGGGCATATGCATAATGGAACTTCACAAATGAAAAAGTAAAATCCTATCATTATTATGTAATGTGAACTAATACTAACACAGAAAATCAAGTAGTGCATAGTCTTAATACATGTACAATATAAAAAGCTGATCTCTTAAGGGATGAAAGTAGAAAGATGGATTCCAAATGCTGATGATAATAGAGGAGAAAGACGTGGAGGAAGTTCCTCAAGAGGACTAACTAGCTATGAGAAACAGGTAGGAAACTTTGGTATAATCTTGTATCACGGTGTGGTTATAGATAATAGCGATGTAGTATATACTTCAGTAGATTTTGGCATAAACAAATGATGGATGTTTGAGGAGAAAGATATGTTTTACCTGATTTAAATTCAACTTCTACACATTGTTCCATTAATACATCCTCTTTTATAGTTTTATATTTTACTTAAACTAAAACTTACAAGGAAACTTTTGGAGTAAAAAGATTCCTTCCTGGAATAATTTAATTATATTTAGAAATATGTTATATAAATGATGAGTATCATAAAATTGTGTATGTGATATTAGAATACTAAAAGTTATGTCTATGCTTAAGTTCTCCCAGGGTCAAGTAACTCCATACCCAGGTATAAAGCCTGATCACAGCATTAAGTACAGACTTTGAAAGGGACAAAACCGTGAAAATTACTATCTGTCACATCAGGGCAGTCAGTTGCTTGCCAGCAAGTGTTATGGGATTAGAGAAACTTCAGTTCCATGCATGCCTGCCCTGACATGAAACACGACATATAAAAAACAAATGGCAGCTCACTTTCTGTAATGCATAGAATTTAAGAAATTAGAACTCAGTGAAAGATGCTCCAAAATTCTCAAGCCTGGGTCTATCTTGTTATCAGCATTCTTGCATCAGAGATGCCCATTCAGATGTAAATAGAATAAAATTGAATGCATTAAAAAACAGAAAATATAGTATGTTTCTTCCATCCTTGCTTAACAGACTACCTCAATTTATATATATTTTTAATTTTCAATGTTTTAATACTTTATTTTCATGCTTAGTGAAACTTTCAATTGAGTTCAAATCCATTAATAATTTTCAAATACTTACCTTCAATATGGATGCTTATATAGTACAGGTGAGTAAAACTGCTTCTGAACATGAGCAGTAAGAAATTGATTGAGTTATTAAGTTGAGCTCACCATTGTGAAGAAGGTTGGAACCATTTGGAATCTCATCACTTTACTCAATCAACATGTACAAGGAATAAAATCTTACCTATTTTAACAGTTTCTGTTTAAAAGCATCATGTTTCATGGCCAGCATCTAAAACTCCTCTATCAGCAGATACAATAGAATAACAAAGTTTCCTGTAAAATAAAGCTAAGACTTTTTGCAAAATCAGTTTCCTCGATTTTTGTTTTCAAATTTTATAGTAAATAAAATTTGAAGCCATATGTTCAAGGACGTTCATGTGTCTGAAGATTAAGTTTATGGAATAGTTCATAAAACACATTTTAAAGTCCCAAGATGGAGTAATTAGGGAAATGTTTCTGCATGGAACTCTGTAAATTGTCACACCTGTGTAGTTGAACAAAGAATGAAATTATGCAGACTTCAACAGAATTCAAGAACTCATTAAAAGACTTATACTTTGCTGGCAAAAAATACTTAATACAAGAGAAACAGAAGTCATTTTCCAAGCACTCATCAGGTGACTTTTAAATCACTTAAACTGACAAATCAGAAGTGGAAAATTATCACAAATACATAAGCAGAATTTCTGCAATGTATAGAACATCTGTAAGTAACAACAGTCAATTCAACGTCTACAAACAGAAACACTATAGTCTTCAGTACTGAAGACTAAAACTAGTTATGAAAAAGACAGCAATCATATCATTTTCTTAGAATGAAAATTGAACATATTCTTGCCAAAAATAAACAGGTATTCCTATTTTGCATATGGCCATTTGTAGCAAGAAAATATATTTGATTTTTTAGTGATGGCATAATTCTTTCATGTTTTCTCTTAAATTTCTAGTAAATCACAGAGAGTTGTGACTCTTTTCTTCAGCATAAGACAGTAAGAGTATAAAATATACAAATGTGGGCTGGAGAGATGGCTCAGTAGTTAAGAACACTGACTACTCTTGCAGAGGACTCAGGTTCAAGTCCCAGCACCCACATGGCAGCTAACAACTGTCTGTAACTCCAGTTCCAGGGGATCTGACAGCCTCTTCGGTCCTTTGCGGGCATTGCATGACACGGGTACACTTTCATACATGCAGGCATTACACTCTTACAAATAAAATAAAAATAAATAAAATATTTTTTAAAAGTTATAAAATACTCAAATGTAATCTTGTGCCTGAAGATCAAAAATGACTAATTCTTATTTTTAATTATGTTTGCCAGAAGATAACTTTAATATATAGAAAGTCCTTCTAGATTATGAATATCTTGATTATCTTATTCTCTTCATTAGCAAACATTTATTCTATACCTTATGTGCCATATGACATAGCTGAAAACTTCAATTTTGATATTGAGACTACAATCCTCAATATCAACTTCTTTATGAATTAGTTGTATAAGTAAAGGGTGAAGCTTTAAGAAAAGAAACAATAAAGTCTGCATTCTAAGAGGTTTATCAAAAAAGAGAAAATGTGAATGTGTAGAACATTTAATGACATAATCATGAGAATTGTTTGCTAGAGGAAGTGAGTGATTTAGGGAAATATTGTAATAGATTTAAAAGTAGAAGTCAACTGCATAGAAGTGGGATTACCTGAGCAAGAGGTTTCTAGATTTGACTATGTTAACAAAATTAAAGAGATAAACCTCAAATGAAGAGCTGTTATCCTAAAAAGATTAAATATATCAATTTCTAAAATTGATTATCCATTGTATGCCTGTCATTTTGTCTAGTACTCTATGAGGACTATGTCACCCTATTTTCAAAAACCTCATGAGAATAAGTATTAGTCACTCTCACATTTAATAGATTAGGGAGTTAAAATGTAGAAAGTACTGGATAATTAGTACTCCAGGGAGTGGTAGAAATGATTGTGGATTACAATTCTATCAAATTGCAGTGGCAAAGCTACTGACCATCTTTGGCAGTGTTTCTATCAACATTCATGCAGTTAACAAACAGGGAAGGTGTACTGACTCATGAGAATATTTTGAGTTCAGAAGTAACCTTTTAAAAGTTATGTTTAGCCTGGGCTGGTGGGGTATGCCTTTAATTGAAGCACTCTGAAGGCAGTCAGGTGGGGCTTTGTGAGACTGAGGTCAGCTTGGTCTACATAGTAAGTTCTAGGTCAGCTGGAGCTACAGGGAAACCTTGTCTCAAAAAGATAAAAAAAAAAAAAAAAAAAAAAAAAAAAACAAACCAAACAGTCATGATTAGTTAATTAAGTTAATTATATTGTGTAAAAAAATATTTTTGTCTTAGCTACTCAATTCAACTTACCGTCAATTCAGTCTCTCGGAAGCATTCCACTGCCATGGCCTCAACTGGGCTTTCTAATTTAATTTTTATGTAATTAACATAGTCAACTGAAGTCAGGACCACATCGTGGAAAATTGACCGTTATGCCTCATTCCTTATATTTTGTTTTGGTTTGCCATAAATTATATCTTTTCTGCTTTAACTGTTGTATTTAAAGTCATTGACAGAATGCTTCTTACAGTTAATATAGAGAAAAGTTCTGAAGATGAGAAACAGAATTACATGGCTATCTGACATTCTTTTATTGGTAGTATTTGCATAAATCTATGTAAAAACAAGCCAGAAAGCCTATTCAAGGTTCTTGTAAAGTGGAGAAAGAAAGGTAGGACTAGAAGGCATGCATGAAGCAAAAAAATTACCACCGGGCATTATGTAATCATAAGAAGAGGGAAAGGGAAAAAAAAACATCTAAGCTGAAGGGAATAAATTTCAGTGACTGGTAGAAAAAATTTGAATCTACCTACACATGCAGTTGTGAAATGAAGGGACAGAAATAGTTTGGCAGTAAAATTACTTCCACAATAATGGTTTAAAACTTCCCAGATTTGATAAAAAAAAGCTTATCTTACAAATCAAAGATTCTTGGTTTATCTGTAAGTAAAATAAATAAAAAAGAAAATGGCATCAGGCAAATTATGTTCTGTATTCAAAATATAAAATATCAAATCAACCAAAATAAATACCCATTTGAAATAACAATGTAAATAATAAATGGCTATGAAAATCAATAAAGCAAAATAATGGATCAAGTCTACGAATCAATTTCTACACTGAAGCAGTCACAATAAACTATGCATAAGTAGAAATAAGAAAATAAAAAGGAAGTGAAATAAAAGCGGTAAAGAAAATTAGCTATGGCAACATTTGATTAATTAATCTGTTATGCTAATTAAATGCCAAATGAGTTGTTCAAAGGTAAAACAATGATAAAATATAAATTACCAGTGCTTCAAAGAAAACTAGATGATATTTTGACTCTATGAGTGTTTTAACAAGTAATAACATTTATGAGCATATCATACAACACAAAATAAACATCAAATATGCAATAAGCAAATATCTTTGCATAACATTATTTCCAAAATTGCAAAGAATTAGAAAAAATATGTCTGTAACCTGTTAGTGTAACTAAATTTTATCAAAATCTTGTAATATCTAGATTTTATATTTTTTGAATTTGCTAGGCAGAGAAATTAGACTATTATGCAAGAAATACTTAGATAATATCTTTCAAAAAATAGAAGCTATTAATGTCCTAAAATGCCCTTCAGTATAAGTGCATCCAATTCAGTAGAGGGCAGAGGAGAGGTATAGAAAGGAGAGGAGATATAAATACCATCAAACAATATTGTACAAAAATTGCAAAAATTCAGTAAAAAATAATACAGAGAGATGAAAGAAATAAAATACAAATAAAGATGACTTGTTAATACAAAATAGAACAAAATATGATCTAGTCTCATGATTTTTCTTAATCTAGAAAATGATTAGATAACTATTGATTGATATTCTATATGATTATTCATGAAAACATTTCACAAAGTTTCACAAATTCAGGATTACATAAAATTATAATTTGTCGTGTCCAACTGAAGTGGCTCTGATAACCTTACAATGGTTTATTTTATCTGATCCTCTCTAATGCATCAATTCCATGAATAAAAGGGCAACATTCAGTCACCTCATTAGCTGCAGGAAAGTTGGCTGATAAAATGTCATCCATGCTTTAGAAAATTGTTCAAGAAGCTATGAACAGAAAAAGATTATCTTTATTTGGTAAACCTATATAAAATGCACATTTAATTTAAAATTCACAAAAGTGTAGGATGTACCTCTCTTGTTAAATATTATGCTGAAGATACTATCTAGGAAAATAAAGGAATCAAAATCATATTTGCAATTTAGTAATAAACATATAAGTGTATTTGCAAGAACATATAAAATCAGTTTAATTACAAATAACTTGCTTTTGGACAGAAAATCCTGACCAATCTGGTAAAGATTAGAAGGAGCAGATGCAGGTATGATTTCAGCATATGAATAATGTGACTATCAATCATATTTTATATATAATAATAAATATTGGAAAATAGTTAAAAAAAATGACATGGAAATTTGTATAAAAACTCATAGTACTAATAAATAAATAATTAAAATGTATTCAATTCCCCAATGTTGAAAACTTTACAATAAAAGGAAGTGGCAAATTTTTAAATAAATGGCAAATTTTTAAATAATCGAAGTTATATATGAGGTTCATAGATTAGAAAACCGCATTTTGCCACACAATTATTCTTCTTAATTGACTATACATTCAAGACCAATTTTATTAAAAATCTAACAGAAATATTTTAGAGTAAGTGGTAAGGTTGCTTTAATACTCATATGTAAAGCATAAAGAACCTAGAATATCCACTACAATTCTAAAGTAAAACTGCAATATGATGTACATTGGTAAATTGTCATGTGCTCTTTTGCCTTACTGAGCAGGGGTCTCCGCCCTTCAAAACAAAGCATATTTTTCCCAAAGTATCACCACAGTCCTTTGTTATGGATAGGGTGGGCTCCCGGCCTTGTGACAAGGAGAAAGAGAAATTGCAAAGAGGTCAGTGTGTTAAAAACGTTAAGAACTTGAGAACAGCTAGAAGGTAAACTATTTCCAATAGAGGTCAGTATTGTTTATTCCATGACATAAAAATGCCTACAGTAAGAAAGAGAAGCCAAAAATGTCTCAGTCAGGAACTCCAGCTGAGTGCCTCAACTTCCCTAGTTGATTTCTGCTGCATAGTAAATCCCTATTTGAAGAGTTACCTTTGCTTATTCCAAGTATTCCAGTCATCTTTACTGGGATATTGTAAACTGAGGATTTGCTGTCACTTTGCTATTTGCTATTTCTTATATATTTATTTATATTTATTTATACTTTTTCTTGTTATAAACTTTTAACTTATTTGAACTTTAATATTTTTATGCGTATGAGTGTATTGTCTGCATGTATATAAGTGTAGCTTATATACATGTGTATAAGACATGTGTAGTATCTATGGAGGACAGAAGAGGGTGTTGGATCCCCTGGAACTGGAGTTACAGGTGGTTGTTAGATGCCATGTGGGTGATGGGTCTTTTGCAAGAACAGTGAGTGCTCTTAACTGCTGAGTCATCATCAATGTGCCAGCCCTGCTATATACTTTAATAAGTCATTCATTCAAAATTAAAACTATGACTATGGTAGATCACTCCCTGTGCCATACAAAACGAAAACAAAGGAGTCATTCTACATTAACTCCAGGCTGACCATAAATCCACACTAATCAAGAATTTTCCCTTGACTAAAAGAAAGATATGTAATACAATAAAAGTTACAAATATAGACAGACATATGGTTGAGTTTCTACAAAGATACTAACTAACTAAACCTTTGAGTAAAAGGAAAGACTTAATATGGGGTAACAGGAACTTTGGAGCTTTGTTCTTCTTCTTATTGTTTTCATTCCATAGTTGGAGAGCTGAATTGATGTTACATTTATTTCCTTCTCTTGAAGTCAGTGGTGAAATTTCACAGTGATTCCTTGGGTGAGGGCTGAAAGAAGGCAGTGTTAAGAATCATAGGGTTTCTGGCATTGGTGGTCCAAAGAGGTGCAGGTTCAGAATGCTTCTTCTGCAGATAGCTGGAAAAGCATGGACCGTAATACCTCAAATGGGTTTTTCCAGGGTAGAAGTGCTGGTACTCAATGTCCTTTGCGGCTTTCAGCTTGAATAGCTCAGTCGGGCTATCAGCTGCATTGGTGGAGTTGGTGATCAGTTCAACTGCCTTGGAGGCAGTGATGATAACTGCCTTGGAGGTGTCCTCGGAAGAGAGGATGACTGCTTTCTGCATTTTCCTCCACAAATCAGCCCTGTCTGTTTTCTGTTGAGCTTCCTGTTTGATTTTCTCTGCTCTGTTGCTATGGACTCTTTAGGTCAAATGAGTAAGGAACTCCTTCCTCATCCATGAAGAGCCCAAAAGTTGCTTCTTGCGCAATAAGGTCATTGTTCAGCTGCCTTGAGATCAGTTCTCTGAGCAATCAGTTCAGCAGTATCAAAGCAAGCCACTCCACCACTGGAGGATCTCTGTGATGACACACTGTTTCACAGGTGTTATCTGATCCTAATGTAGCATGTGGATCCAAGGAAACTGACTGGATACATCCAGGGCAGAAAAAGATGCTCAGTAGGACCCTGATGTTCTGCAAATATTAGCTACAATGAAGACGGGTGTGTTCTGTGGTTTTGAGCTTTGGTCAAAGGTAATTAGTTTCTATACCTAAGGATGAGAAAGTAAGTCCCTTGATCTATCACAAAGCACTGTTGGTCAGGAACCAGTTAAAATGACAGTTCTGTGCCCAGAATGAACAGTATATAAGACAGAGTTCACACCCACTCCTAGCTAGCTAAGAACAGGAGGAAGTTGTTGATGACGCAAATGCTTTGGCAGTCATATTTCCTTTTGTGACACTCACGACTACTTCTGCTTTGACCACAGCATGAATTCACCAGCTTCCCACAGATCCTCAGCCACCCTGCCCCCATGTCTTTCTAAAAAGACAATAAGTAGAAACTTAATAAATCATACAGTGTAACAGCAACCTGTGCAGAGGGACTGAAATCATTTGTCCTCTAGAAACATATAGGAAGTTTTCTGTATCATTTGGTGAAATGCAGGGGTTTCCTTAAGAAGTCACAACATTCATGAAACAGGCAAAGAAAACTTTATTTAATCAATTTAAATTCCTATTCATTAAAATAAATGGCTGAAAAAGCAAAAAGTTGTAACAAAGACGGGAGAAATATGCACTATGAGTGCATGACTGATGGTTTCTTTGCAGCTTGTCTACAAATCAATAATATAAAGATAATTTTAAATTGGCAAATTGAGTGATCCATCCTAGTCCTTAGGGCCTGTGCTATAGTGTGCACCTGCACAAACATCTTACCCATCTTCTTGTGAACTGCTTGACTCTTCCCTGAGTAAACCAGAGGAAAATTATAATATTCTGGCTCATGATGAATAGTAAGGGATTAAAATAATCCAATTTATAACAATATTTTTTTGTATTTCATCAAACAGTAAAATAGTGATGAGCTTATTTCATAGCATCTATTTTTGTTAGAAAGACACACACACACACATATATATATATACATAATTTAAAAACTATTCTTTTTATTGAATAGTTATGAAAGGCTATCCCAACTGGAATTCACATGTAATTGCTTCTTATTTTACATGTTTAACAACTTTAACTAAATTGTGTGCTTTATTTAGAACTGGAGTCCTTACAATACATAATCAGTTTACACTCTTATTACCGCATATAGGCATTATAAAATTTCATTATCACCCAGAGATCTCATAATTATCAGTAATTACCATTTGTTATTTTATATATCCTACACTCTTGGTAATCACATTGAGTATGGTGGGACAATTTGCAGTGAGGCAAAGAACACTTGGACACCTTGTTTGACCAACTTACAGAGGATTCCTCATGGTAGAGACATGGGAAGCCTGGAGAAAGCTACATTTCTTTTTCTGAACAAAGCAGGCAGTTAGGTGGCCGTTTTTCTCGGTAGTTGGATACAAAGCCTTGATTTTCAGTGCATTTACTCTGGATGTGTATTTCTTGGAAATGCAGGTAAGCATCAGTGGTAATAATTATCATGACCAGAGAATCAAGAAGAAAAATATTACAAAATGAGTCTATCAATGCAAAAGTAGTCATCTAAAGTAAACTATATGAAATCTTTTTACAATTCCATATTTTCTAAATTTCAAGCCTTGTGCTCATATTTCTTGTATGCTTATAAGCTCATGGAACTTGTAAGAGCCAGGACTCGCTTAATTCTCTACATGGCAGGGGGCTAGAGTTAAGGGTAAGTTGACTGAGATAAATTTTTCAAACTCTTTTTGAACTGACTCTCCAAATAGGATTAAAGTTCAACTGTTAAAAGTGAAGAAGTGATATCAAATTTAGTTCCTGCCAGCTTTCCTTTCTGGTAACAATAGTCTATTCTTCATAAATCCAGCCTATGGAGGGGATTATGCAAATGAAAAAGTCTGCTTTCCGTTGGCATTTCTTCACCCACCCTATGATCAAACTGTTCTCCACTAGTTATATTCAACCTCCGGTCCAAAATCAAACCCAAAGTCACAGCATTCTAAGATCAATTATTCCGCAATGGCTTGTCGCATTGTCCTTTGGGCAACTCATCTTAGGTGTAGAGATCCCAGCAGGTCTACCAATTAAACCTCAAATCTTAACAGTAAAATTATTTTGTGTGCTAAATGTAGACTAATAACTTCATTTTCGACAATCATGTGTTCTTACACCAAAATTATATTTGAAAATGTCAGTAACTACCCACAGCAGCATGAGCTTTTTAACCTTTTCTTGAATTGCTAAAACTATTGTTAATTATTTTCAATAAATCATGCAAAATTTGAAATTATACTAAATCCATTTTTAATGGATGCATTTATCTTATGTAGCATTTTCAAATTTGGAGTTACAATGAAGAATGTATGTTCATAAAGTTTTAGATGAGATTTAATTTTAATTTTAATCTTTGAGAGAGAGTCTTTCTGTAGCAACAAACTCACTATGTAGACCAGGCTGACCTCCATTTCATAGAGATCCCCTTGTCTCTGCCTTCCAAATGCTGGGATTTTGGGCATGTGTCATTATGCCCAGTTGTCTGAGATATTTTAATTCATTTTATCTTATAATGTCTAAAATTTCAGTTTCACACAGCTAAATATTGTGGTTTATATGATATTTCATAGTTTCTGAGGTGTGTACAAATTTAAGAATTTATTTGTTTTTATAAGGGCTCATCAGATAATCTGTTTGTGTGTGTGTGTGTGTATACTGTACACACATATGTTTGTTTAGTTGCACACACCTGTATACATGTTTATGGAGGTCAGAAGAGGATGTTGGATGTACTGCTCTATCATTCTCTCCTTTATCCCCATAAGTCAAGATCTTTTACTGAACCTGGAGCTGACATGCCAACCAGGGAGCCTCTGTGACTCTCTTGTCTCTGTCTCCAAAAACACTAGGACTGCAGGCATTCACATAGTCTGACTTATTTCTTTAAGGAGTTTGGGAATTAAAATCAGGTCCTCAGACATCCACAACTAATTGTCTTACCTACTAATGGATCTCTTTAAAACCTGTGGGTATTTAAGTGGAAATACTGTATTATATTATGATTCTTGTATTCTTGATTAATGCTTGCATTAGACATAGGTTATTAAATTTGGGGGGGGATGATAACCATAATGCACTATGAGATGTGAACTCGACTGTATGAAATGAAACACAAAGTCAGTTAAATGTGACAGAGTAGCTATTCAAAGTACAACATAATAAACCATTAACTGTAAGGTTTCTGAGCTTTAAATATGACTCATTGAAACAATATATATAATATAAATCCAGTTTCATATATTAGATAATATACATTAATGTACATGGCTGAACATGGTGTTATAAGAGTTTATATCACCTATGGAAAGTTTTTAGGAAATCATTAATAAAACTGGAAATATTAGATAACCAGATTGATACATAGTTAATGTATTTTAAAATCATGAGGACTTCTGTACAAATTTATCTAATAATTTAAATCCCAAAATAATGCAAAATGTGCCTAATGTAGTTCTAAAACTTCAAGCTGGGTCATCACTCTCTTTTTTTCTTTGAATGGTAGCAATTAATTTCTGTAGAATATAAGAAAGAATATTCTGAAATATCAGTTATACCAAAATATTAAATTGTCATTTGTACTGGGTGCTTAATCAAGTTGTATTATTCAAATCTTCATGAAAATGAATATTGGCTTGGTGAATTGCCTATTATACTTTAAAGTATACTATGTACTTCTATGGAGTGTGAGCTATACTTATAAAAATTTATTTTAACATGAGGGTAATGTGACAATTTAACCATGAGATCATGCCTTAATTTTTTTCTTGACCATTTCCAGATGCAAAGAATATTAAAGTTCACATTTAAGGACAGTTTGTGGAACTTTCAAGACCGACCCATATAGCCAAAGCTGATAATCTGCCCTGTCCGCACAGGACTACCAGTCATTAATCTGGCCAACTGGAACAGATACTTTGGGTGATATTTGTACTATGTACACCAGTGTAATTGAGGCCAAACATTCTTGTTGTAGGGTTTTATGCAGAGTTATATATATGCTCTTGCAATGAGGTTTTTTTTTTCTATTATTTTATGTATGATGCAGAGGTCCGTAAGTTTTAACTGTGAGAGAATATGATGTCACCTCTTTTACAAGTAACTGAAACAGCAAATTAATTCATTTTTGTATCATCTGACATCTTTCCTCAGCACAGTTGAGATACAAGAACCATATGGTGAAAAGAATTTCATATATCTACTCTCTGATCTTTCTATAAACATCTGTCCAAAACCTGGTATAAATTTAGAATTATACACATAATTTATTGTATGCTAATTGATGTATCTTATTCTGTAATACTTAGAATGTGGTACATTCAAAAGAAACAACTTTTAATTGGTAAAATATGCCGGGCGTGGTGGCACACGCCTGTAGTCTCAGCACTTGGGAGGCAGTGGCAGGTGGATCTCTGTGAGTTCAAGGCAATCCTGGTTTAGATAGTAAGTTCCAGGACAGCTGGGGCTTACAGGGAGACCCTGCTTCAAAAAGACCAAAAAAATATGCTTTAAAATTGTCATCCTAGATAATGAATGTGAAATCTAAGATATGTCCTTAGACAACATCACTATTAATGATCCAGCAGAGTGTATTAGGGACCTCACCAATCTATATGAAAAGCAGAAGTCACCCATCAGCTGCAGATTCATGAGCAGCTATTTTAAAGATGGGGAATTATTAAGAAGACTGCCTGCTCCTGATGCATGAGGTACACATGCTTCTGTCTGTGAAAGGTATGCTTCATGTAGAGCAAATCATTATCTAGAAATGATTTTCCTCATTTTCTAGTGCAAGTTCCTCTGTGCTTTGACCATGACCAATATGTTGACTCAATTAGGAGAAAACTTCACACATTGTTAAAGATGCCAGCTTGAGGCTAATAAAATCAGAAACTTCAAAAAGATACGGATTTAGTTCAAATAATAATCAGAGAATTTCTTCCAAGAATTACTTACACTTTGCTATTAAAATAACATTTTGGAAGTTTATCATAGTGAAGGTAGATTATTTGATTACACCCAGAGTGTGACTGCGAACTTAGTAAAAATGCAAAACAAAACAAAAACAAAACAAACAAAAAAATCCCCCAAACACTAATGTTATTCACTCATGTGATGAAATTATAAAATAAATTTGGTTAAGAATATCATGGTAAATACACATTTTTCTACTGTTTGAGAATTTCATGCATGCACATAGTGTGTTTTGATCAATTACACCCCCATTCCCTTCCCTCCAATCATCCTCTGTTCTTCCTCCAATTTTCCCTCCAGATTCGTGGGCTCTTTTTTAAAAGCCAACTGATTGCTGTCAGTATTTTCACAGGTTTAGGGCCACTACTGAAACATGGGTAGACTCTCAAGGACCCCATCCCTCCCCAGCAGTTATCAATTTTCATTAGTTCCTCAGCTAGTGTTGCTAGTCAGGTGCTCATCAATGCTGAGATTTTGGCTGGCTTGATCTTATGCAGGTCATGGACATGCTGTCAGGGTCAGTCTGAGTGCATGTGTACAACAGTACTGTCATGTGTGGGAGATACTTTTTCTGCAGATGTCCACTACCTCTCCCACTTAAAATCTTATTGCTTCTTATCTTTTTTTGCTGTTGTTGTTCATTAACTGATGAACACATAAGCTGATTCATAACTTGTGAATAGCGCAGCAATAAACCCAGATGTACAATTCTCTCTGAGGTATACAATCTTGGATTCCTTCCAGTATACACCCAGGAGTGGTGTAACGGGATCATATGGTAATTACAGCTATAGTATTTGAGGTACTCCCTTACTGATTTCTATAGTGGCTGTACTAGTTTACATTCCCATGAGCAATGTATAAAGTTTCCTTTTTCCTTACATCATCTCATATAGCATTTTATTATTGATGACTGGTAAATATTTTCAACATTATATGATTTCAACTTTATTTAACTACCTCTTTTGTTCAAAAGGCCATGTTTTGAAAGACAAGAGCCAATACAATCATGCAATCCATCATAAGATAGTATAAAGCAGCATTTATCTTATAACATGCTGAGAAAATAGGCTTGAGAAACAGACGTTGAAAGAGAACTCTTTGAATAGAGCTGCAGTTTCTACTGTGTGCACTGTGATTACTGACCTCTCCTAAAAAATGCCCATCTGATGCAACAAAATGTCAACTCTTCCTCAACTTAGTCAGGTGGGAAGACCTACAAGAGAAATACTCAGGGATGTACTGTCCTCTGGACTTTGAAAAGTTCTTTTTCTTACTTTCTAAAAAAATGAATCTTTAGGTTTTTTAATTTGGCTGAAGACACCATTGTCTAGAGATGCATTTGAAGGGGGACATGTAAACATACAAAGTTTGAAGAATATTTATAAGAAATTAGGAACTGCAAAAGTGT
Source organism: Nannospalax galili (assembly GCF_000622305.1). Lineage (NCBI taxonomy): Eukaryota > Metazoa > Chordata > Mammalia > Rodentia > Spalacidae > Nannospalax > Nannospalax galili. The sequence goes on from NW_008358101.1 coordinate 1,113,972, forward strand.
TAAAGATTATATGGAATATTTTAAAGATATTTTCAGTGTTTAAGGATTTAACTAATAAATTGTTAGATTAAAAAATTACTTGACTTTAGTCCTTTAAGGAAAATTTAAGTTACCTTTTAATTTTTGTAATGTTTCCATTCTTTTTGTTGAGTTCATTTTTTTTCATTTTTTATTGAACTATTGCAACTGCATACAACAGTTCTTGATCAAATTCAGACCCCCTTCCCCATCTATGCATCCCCACCTCCCCACTGAACCTCATGTATTCTGCTGTACATGTTAAGTCCTATTAATTCAGGCATTTGTACCCAAGTGTCCTTCAGTACAAATGGTCCACTAGAGTCCTCTTTTGAAAAGTAGCTTTATCTTTTATGTTATCTAAAGAAATATTATTAGAATTATACAAAATATACTGAATTATGGAAAAAACTTAAATTTAAGAAAAATATATTTTGTCATGTTGGAAAATATGAATTAGTGTTCAAATTATCCTTATATTATGGAATACTTGGTAATATAATCTTCTAAATAAATTAAATTAAGTAAATTGATTCACTAAAATAGTTGATTATAAAAGTCTGAATGTATAATCTCTAAAACTGAATTTGGGAGAGCTGGTGATATTGCTGTCAAGCCTAAGGATCTGAATTTGATGTTTTGGATCCCATGACGGAAGAAGAAAACTGACTCCAGTAAGATGGTCCTCTGTTCTCTATAGGAGTGCCATGGAATGTATGCATACACATACACACACACACACACACACACACACACACACACAGTATAAAAAGCAAAGGCACAGGAGGGAAGCTACCAACAAAAATTTAGATTTATTTTTGAAAATACATAGAGAATTTTAAATTTAAATATGACAAAATAAATTTTGTTTGTGTTTATATATATATATTTATTTATTCATAGATATGCATGTTTTATCTGAGAACTATTCATCAGATTCACAAATGAAAATATTTGCAATAGTGTCCTTGCTGCAGGTGGAAACATGTATGTAGTTGACACTCCCTAATTATTTCTGAAAAATTTGTCCATAAAAATTTTAAAAGGGGGCTGGAGAGATGGCTCAGCGGTTAAGAACATTGGTTGTTCTTGCAGAAGACCTAGGTTCAAATCCCAGCACCCGCATGGCAGTTAATATCTGTCCATAACTGCAGTCCCAGGGAATCCGACAGCCTCTTCTGACCTCCATGGGCATTGCACAACATGGGTGTACTTACTTATATTCAAGCAATACATGCATACGCATAAAAAATAATAAATAAAATATTAAAAAAAACATTAATTTTCAGTAATAGTAAGCCTATTTATATTGTACCTAAACAGTGGACTGCAACCACGTATTTTCTCTATTGCTTAATAATCAGTAATATGAAAATATTGGTTAAATCTAATTACAACTGCCAAATAGAGTTACACAATAATGTATTCAAACTGAAGCAAATTTATTTTGATATACGATAGCAGGTCTTAGATCTTCAGGTCTGTACCATAATATTCATTTGACGATGAATAGTATTTCTCTATGCATTAACACATAATGGTAGCATGACAGTACCCATAATGTACAGAGTGACATTCTTCAATGTGTATTGTTTTGCTACTATAATACCTCAACTAAAGAGAAATGGATGCCTGACCTTTCAGAACTGATGCAAGAACTCATAAATTCTTATTAATTTATCTTAGTAATATATTAAAGTCTAAAATCCTACTTTCTCATTCTACTGATGCTCCACTGTACCACATGCCACAGCCTGGCACAGCCTATGTAGTCTATACACATGACTCATCTTATAATACCCTAGTAGATGAATCTGCATAAGAAATCCCAGGGCAGGTCAAATGGCCAAATGTTGCTTATTAAATAGTTGCACATGAATTGATAATATGCTTGTCCTCCCCTATAATTGAACTCTTAGAGATTTAATTCATTTAAGCAGTTTTTGACTTTCAAATTCCTTATATACTGACATTTTGATTTCATAAGTGCACATTTTTTTTCTTCATTCACCTCCCTTGACACAATGAAAATACAATTAAATTTAAGTTTTCTCCTAATTTTAATAAAACATAAAAACTAAATTAATGGTAGTATGTTCAATAGTCTGTTATCTATGCAGTGTTGTGGGATGCATGGGTTTCTCAAAATCTAGTTGTTGAAGTCCAAATGCCCATTTTTCCACAGAGACTTTATTATGGGGTGAAAGTGTTCCTAAAGAAATCATTAAAATTAAATAAAATCATTAAGTAGAACTTAATCCTATTGGGTGGATATCTTTATGAGAAAAGAACATTTGGCATAGCCAAGCACAGAGAAAACACATTTCAAAGATCCAGGATAATGAGAATCCATAAACCATGGAGAGATGTTAGAAGACAATCCTAGAAAACCCTTGAGCATCAACTTACAGTATTCAAAACTGTTAGGAAATAAATGTCTGTTGTTGAAGTCATTCAACCTATTTTACAGTTTTATTGCAGTGCTCCCAAACTAACACAGCAACCATTCTCAATTTCTTTGCTAATTATACATGTGCAGGTATCTTCTGATATATTAAAGCTAATTATTTGTAATTAATATGGCATAATAGAGTATTCTTTTAAAATTTGCATATTTATTTATTTGTGGGTATATGTTTATGTGTGTTTATGCACATACCACAGTATGCAAGTAGATCGCAGAATGCAACAAGAGTCAGTTTGCTCCTTCCACAATACAGGCTCCAAGAACTGAATTCAAGTTATCAGCCTTAGCTGAAAGTACCTTTACCTGCTGAGCCATCTCACCAGCCCACCATTCAACATTCTTAGTGTAAAAATTAGTATAATGTCTAGGTAGTTTTATTGTGCTTACTACTTATTAACTCAAAAGCATCTGGATTTTTTCAAATAAATTATCAGAAACAAACAAACAAGCAAACAAAAATACTAACAAAGAAAGAAACCTATGCATTTCCAAAGAAACAACTCTACTTTAAATGCTACATAAAATATGCATACTTGAAAATTATTATTCTGGTACATATTAGAAATTAAAAAGACAAGTATTCTCTAAACGTTTTTGGACATGACAAAATATATACTTCAGAAAGTCTCAATTAAATTGCCTTACCATTTACACAATTCCGCAAGTTGAATAATTTCTCTTTTTCTGTAACCTGCCTTAATTTTTCTTGTTCTCTAGCCTCAGTATGCATAACTTCCAACTTTACCACCCAAGTCAGTCATGTTAAAGGAGACTATGATCTTTAGCATGTAGATATGCATGGTGAATATTGCTATGATTAACAGTTAAATGGCCTTGGTACTTGACTTGCTTGACTGCTATAGATTCTAAAATCACTGTTATGAATTGGCTTGAGTGAATTTTATATCCTAAATGGCTTACTGAAGACTTCTATCCAGTCATTCTTAAACTCTCAAGTAGACTAACACCTCAGCCCTCACTGAAGCCTTGTCTATTAAAATTTGCATTGTTTTTAGATTGCCTTTCCTCTGGCTTCCATATCTGCTACTAGTATCAGGTTTAGGAACCCATGCTAGACAGGTCAAGACCGTAGGGAAGAGCCTACTGCTATTATTGTGCTAAATGAACATTGTGTTCAACTGATACCTAATGACTTGTTGTTATACTCATAGGTTAAAGCACCTCACAACTCTCACCAGCGAAGCTTCTTCTTGCAGCAGATGACAACTAACACAGAGACCCACGACTGGACGATATGCAGAGAAGAGACTGCACACTGTTTATCCATGAGTGGGTCACTCTTGTCTCCCAAGGCTCAAGGATCATAGCAGAAGAGGGGGAGAATGATTGCAGGAGCCAGAGGTGATGGATGACTATAAGGCAACAATAGTGTTTTTCAGACAGCAGGGCAGTTACATGAATTCACAATAAGAGTAGCCACATTCATAAAGCATATGAAACACACTAGAGAAATTCCCAGCATAGAGTTGGGAAGTGGGTAAGAGTCCCTACACTAGCTAAGAAATTAGTGGCAACTGCTAGCTTCTGGGAGAGGGAAAGTCAGTTTTCTTCAAGGGTGTGATGCTGAATAAAGTGACCAGGCTTCAGTGGATGGGCCCTGAAGGGCATTTGGGAACACAAATTAGTTTTGATTGGCCTTAACAAAATTAGAGGACATGAAATAAAGCAGAGGTTAGTAAGGGGGGCAGTGCAGATAGGTGAAGTAGTCTGAATATGATACAAACACATTGTATGAAATTCTCAAAAAGTCAATAAAATATTTGAAAGAACACTTTCTTTGAATAAGACATTGGTATCAAACTTCTGCCTCTCAAAGTCCAGGGAAGAGGTGGTAGAAAGATTGTAAGAGCCGGAGGTGGTGGATGACCACAAGGAAACAGTTTTCCAGACATCTGGTCAGTTACTCATATGAACTCACAGCCATAATAACAGCATGCTCAAGTCCAATGCAAGCTCAAATCAGACAAAATCCCAGCATAGACAAAAGGAACTGGGTTAGACACCCCAATCCTACCTGAGAAACTATTGGAAATTGATGGTTCCTGGGAGGGGGAGAGTCAGTCTCATTTAAAGTTGAGACTCCAGGGTGGAAAGATGACTCAGTGATTAAGAGCACTGGCTCTTCTGAAGAACCTGGGCATGATTCCCAGCACCCATATAGCAGCTAACAATTGTCTGTAACTCCAGTTCCAGGAGATCCAACACATTCTTCTGGCTTCTGGGGTACAATGTATGTACGTGGTGCACTTACATAAATGCAGGGAAAACACCCATAGACAGAAAATAAAAATAATAAATAACATTAAAAAATAAAAATAAAAATTATAGGTGAGATTCTTGGTAGGTTGATCAGGTTCCAGTGCATGGACCCCCATGGTAGAGGAAGGATAGAAGGACATTTGGGAACAAAAATTAGACTGTATAAAATACTATATATGGTGCATAAAATTGGGTGTGGGGGGTTGATGAGGAGGTACAGATGGGGAAGAGGATCTAAATGCAACCAAGATATATGGTATTAAATTTGCTAAAATTCAATAAAAAACATGTGTCTTGGTTCACAGTTATGCTTCTCTCTCTGCCTGTGCCAATCAACTTCAGTGCATTCCTCTTAAGCACATAGTTCATTAAGTTCTAATAAGATTTCTATTCCAGATCTACATTATCACTTTACACAAAGCATCACGGACTTGGCTGTTCTCCAAAATGACTAAATATGCCTATATTATTCTGATGAGACACTAGGTATAGACATTTGAAAGATGTAAAAATAAAGCATTTCAAAGTAAAACATGCATGGTTATATTGTTTTTGTAGGAAATATATTACAGAATTTCTGAAAGGAAATTTATGTATCTAAAACCGAAATTTAGCTCATCCTAGGCTCATCCTAGAAACATACAAAAATTTGTTAAAGTAACTTGATTATGATAATAAATTACGAATTCAATCTATTTTCCTTTTTTTAAACTTTGCAGGGATTTTGAAAAAAAAGCACATTACTTGTAAATAGAGGGTGACTGTATTAGACTGCTTTGGTTGTCAACTGAGAAACCTGGGAAGAGGGGACCACAATTTGGGAATTTCCTCCATCATACTGGCCAGTGGACAACTCTGTGGGACATTTTCTTGATTGCTGAATGAGAGGGCTCAGCCCACTCTGTTTTTTGCCATCCCTGGGATTATATATGTGGTAATTTTTAGACAGTCAATAAAAAATGCTTCAGAAATATTGATCAATTTTACCTCTGAAAATTGAAGAGATAATTCAGAAGAAATTTCTGTCTTAGTTTGTTTCTCCATTGCTATGAAAAAACACTTTGACCAGTAGCAACTTGGGGAGGAAAGAGTTTATTTAGCTTACATCTCCAAGGTCACAGTTCATCCAGGAGTGCAAGGTAGGAACTCAGGGCAGGAACCTAAAGGCAGGAGCTGGAGCACAGGCCATGGAGGAATGCTGCTTACTGGCTTACTCCTCTGGCCCCTGCTCAGCCTGCTTTCTTGTGCAGTATAGGCCCACCTGCCCAGGGGTGGCACCACCCACAGTGGGCTGGGCCCTCCCACATCATTCAACAATCAAGAAAGTGCCCCAGGGACATGGCCACAGGCCAGTCCAATGAAAGAAATTCCCCAGTTGAGGCTCTCTCAACCCAGGTTTGTCAAGTTGACACTAAAGCTATCCAGCATATCTTCTAACTGAATGTGCTAAAGACAAATCTGGGGAATAGCTTGATTACCTGCAGCATCCATTTCAGTGTATGTACTTCAAATACTGAAATCACTGTATAAATCCATGCAGATGTTTTCTATTAGTGTCCAATTAGCCACATATGATGACGGTTCCATATGCTATTCTTACACCAGTTTCCAGTTACACATTTTTCCATTTTTAAAGTAGGTCTGAAGAACTACCAAAATCAGAATAGCAGTTAATTTGCTAGTCATTTTTTTTTTTTGGAAAATTTATTTTATACTCGATCACAAATACATCACAAAAATGCTATAAAATAGTCTATTTAAATAAAAATGATCTTTTTATGATTAGAAATATTGGTGAATGAGTCCAGAAAATTGATACTTTTTTCTATTATTGAAGATCACATTATTTTGATAAACATGTATTTTAATCAACAAATAGAATTGCTGTTTAAGATATTTTTATAAACATTAAAATAAAACAATATTAGTGAATATTTTTCTAAGTTGCTGATAATATAGATGATGTTTAGCTGCTTTTTTAAGCAAAATAATTACCGTCACTCTACAGATTGCATCACTAATATTTACAGACATTCTCTGAGAAACTAAGATAGAAAAATGAAGTCAAAATATGTCTATCTGGCTCAGCTCTATGTAATCACTTGCTTTTGGAAATATTCAGCATAATCATGTAATTAAAGAAGAAAGTTATGGAAAGATTTATTTTGTGTGCATATTCTCATTTCAATATTCAATATAACTGAAACGAAATGAAAGTTAAGATTCTACTTTTATTAATGATTTTAATTTTCTTCATATATAATTTCTTTTTATGAGTAGTTGTTGGAAATCACCTTAAATATTTTTAGGAGAAACCAGTTTGCATATAATTTTTATTTAGTATATTTTTACATAAATAAAATGCTTTTTTTTTACAAAATCTTTCAGTGCCTCCTTTTGATAATCACGTTCTTTCCAAAGGCAACCTACAGGATGAGACTCCACCTTACACAAAGAACTCAGAAAATTGTGTTGCACAGTCCTGTAAATTTAGGATGAGCCTTCACCTAACTTTTCCCTAGAATGGCAGGAGGTTAGCACTAAAAGTAAGATAAAGAAGTATTAAATGGGGAAAGGAAGAAAATGCAAATAGTACTAATACTGCAGTGACATCCTTTTTCTAAAGCTGCAGCATCAGTTTTGTTGAAAGGCATTATTGATTGCAGAAGTCAAGAGATAAAAAACATCTTGAAATTTATTGTGCTGGTCCAGTTTTTAAAAAATTCTAACTGTTATTAGAGATTTTCCCCAGGTAAATATGCTTATTAGTTGAAAATAAATAAAATATAATGCTTCCAACAAATCATATTCTGAAGATAAGTGTGATTGACATAATGGGAAAAATGCTCCTTGGAATTCAGGTATGTTTATTTCTTCTATGCAATATGTGCTTAATAGTCCCTCCATAAAAATATGATATATATCATATATATGATATTACATATATATAGTCCTTCCATATATACATATGCATATTTATACAAAAAGTCAACCTAATTAACAAAGTATAATTCATCAAAAGATTAAAGAAATGCTTTAAACAAATATATTTCACTACAGACTATGTGCTCAAACTATTTTTGTTTATTTTGGGGTTGTTTTAAAGTTTTTCTTTTAATGACATTGTCTAGTTGTGTGGTAAGGAACATCCTGGAGTAAAAAGAGTTAAGACTTTGCTAGAGAACACATCAGGACCAAGAGAATGAAATGATGATATTAACTGATTAGTGAAATACAAATAAAAATAGGAGCAAAGTGAATTCTAAAAATAAGAAAAATAAATAAATAAATAAATAAATAAATAAATAAATAAATAAATCCAACAAAAATATCAGAAAGGGGTTGGTGAGATTTCTGAGCAGAGAAACACACTTGATGGCAAACCAGATAAGATGAGGGCCATTCTCACATCCCGCATGATAGAAGGAGAGAAATGAGTCTTGTAAGTTACCCTCTGATGACACACTTGCCTTGGCATGCATGCCTGTGTACACACATGCACACATGTGCACACAAAAAAACAAACAAACAAAGAAATATGTAAGAACCCAGAACGATAAGGTGGAAAATCAAAATGAAATTAAGGAAAAGTTCAAATAACTTACGCATATACTGAGTTTGACTGATTTTCTAATACAAGCATTCAGAAATAAATTGTACATATGCATATGGCCACAGGAGGAGAAAATCAGTGTGTAATTTCAAGTCGATGCAGACTTGAAATGAATGATTTGGAAACTCAATTCAGTAAAGAAATAGAAATATAGAAGAAAAATCAAGCTGAAATGAAGTTGGAATTGAAAAACTCATTAACCTAAATAAAAACTCAGGAGAAACACTTACCAGAAGAATATGTCAAGTAGAAGTTGCCAAGACTTGAAGATAAATTAGAGTCATTAAACCACTAAATCAAAGAATACCAAAACAAAAATTGAAAATGTACAAGAAAGGCATATACAGGTACTTTGGGACACCATGGAAAGAAAATATAGTTATCTACGAAGGAAAGAAATGAATCCCAAGTCAATGGCATAGACTCAGTTTTCAATAGAAGGAAACTTCCCCAAATTAAGGAGAGATATCAATACAGATACAAGAAATACCGAACACCTAATAGAAAGAACCAGAAAAGGAACTTCCAACAACACATTAAAGTTCACAAAAACAAAATATACAGAACAAAGATATGATATTGAAAGTTACAAGAGAAAAACAGAAGGAAACCCCATCAGAATAACAAATGACTTTTCGCTATCAAACTTAAAATGCAGAAGAGCTGGGAGCAATGTATTCCAAGTTCTAAAAGGCCACAGATTCCAACCCAGACTACCTTACCCAGAAAGACTCTCTATCGGAGTTTAAGGAGAAAGAAAAAAAAAAAATCATGACATAATCAGTCTAAAGGAATTCATGACCACCAAATCAACCTTACAGAGACTACCAGAAGCGGCCCTAAGGACAAAATAAAGGAATAAACACAGCTAAGAGGCCTGTGACAGAAAACTAATGATGCTGTAATTACTGAAATAGGACAATTTTAACCTGATAATTCTCTTTATTCTTAATGTTGGAAACTTAAATATGACTCCTGCGTCAACACGGAGAACTGTAGCAGGCAATTCTTTTTTGTTGTTTTCTTCTTTGGCTCCCCTTGTAGACTTTTATCCCGGAGCTCTGCAGTGTGAACTCACTTCTCTTCAGATGTTAGTCCAGTGGCCTGATAACGTCAGATTAGCATCATTCTGTTTGTTCGCTCTGCCCCACTCCTGAGCTGGATCTTTCTTCACCTGCATTTTCTGATGCAATCCTCAGCTTTATTGGAGAACATTCTCTTGGTCTCTCAGCAAGAGTGTGTTGAACATTTCTGAGAGTTAAAATAGAAATTTAATCATACCTTTGCTTAATTTTTAAAGTGAATATAAAGAATGGGTGGAAGATCATTTTCCCGTAGAAAAGTCATTTCTTCTTTGCATCCCTATTAAATAAATAATCTATTGTTATTCTTGTTTTCACTCATTCTGTATGAATTTTGTTTTATTTTGTCTCAAAAGGTTTTCTCTCGTTTTCTAAATTTGTTAAGAATGTCACTGAGTATTTACATAGTTGTATGAAACTATGAAGTGTATGTGTATCTACGTGTGTTGTTTTTAGTTCTGAAATGCACCTCGTTTAATTTTAACATAGTATTACATAGAGAAAATATTTCATTTAATGGCTTCTTAAGGATCAAAAATGTTTGATAGCACACATGTCATTCCATATCTTTGTGTGCTTAAAGTACATGAAAGGTAGTCAGTTAAAAGCTGTTTTCTTACCAGTTCCTTAAGTTTTTTTTTAAATAAACAATTTATTGAGAATTTCATACATGCATATAAGGTGTTTTGATCAAATCCATGCCCACTCCCTCCCCTCTAACTCCTCCCATATCTCCCCATCACTTTTTTCTGATAACTTCATGTACTCTTCCTTCTTCTTCGATTTACTTATTTTTATGGGGCTTTTGGCTACTCTAACATTGCCACCTCTGAAGAAGTAACCCTAAAATCTTTTAAGGGTTAGATACAAGCTCCCAAATACTTTCAACATTTTTGGCCTTTGGATCAGAGTATGTTGCTAAGAGGCCCAAGGACATTTTGACTTTTAGCCAAGAAACTGGTTACTTTTTGACGGGTCTTTTTACCCTATCTGCCTGGCCAATTCCTACCTCCTATTAAAGGGGCACCATCCTCTGAAGAGGGTGTGTGTGTGTGTGTGTGTGTGTGTTTTAATTTTATGTGTATGAGCGTATTGCCAGCATGCAGGTTAGTGCACCTGTGTTGTACAATGCAGGTGGAGGACATAAGAGGCCATCAGATATCCTGGAACTGGTGTTAACGGACAGTTGTTAGCTGTCCTGTGAGTGCTGGGATTTAAACTCAGGCCTTCTGCAAGAAAAACCAGTGTTCTTAACTGCTGAGCTCTCTCTCCAGCCCCAAGGGTGTGTTTTTAACTTCTTTCCTACAGAGTACAAATCTTTAATTTTTTTATTATTTTATGTGTATTGTGTATTGCCTGCATGTATGTAAGTGTGCCCGTGTTGTGCAATGCCCTCAGAGGACAGAAGATGCTGTTGGATCCCCTGGGTCTGGAGTTACAGAAAGTTGTTAGCTGCCATGTGGGTGCTGGGATTCAAACCTGGGTCTTCTGCAAGAACAACCAGTGTTCTTAACCACTGAGCCATCTCTCCAGCCCCCAATGTACAATCTTTACCAACAGTAATGCACCTGAAATTGACAAACTGTGACTACAAGGTCCTTTTTATTTTTATTTGTTGCAGTAAGAAAAAATTATATATGGTATTATCTACAAGAACTGTAGGAAAATAATGTACCTATTTATTTTGTTGATCATTATGTGATCTTTTTATCTACATAAGAGAAATTTTTGCTTAACAAATACTTAAATACTTCTATTCTGGAACAATGAAATTAAGTAAATTAGTAACTTAATGTAAATGTTTAATGCATAGATGTAAATATGTATGATAGACAGATGGAATTGCATCTTGTATTCAAAATATGTTCATAGGAATTAGCAGGGGCCAAGGGTGTAGATCAGAGTATAGGGCAGTGATTATCTAGATCTTTCAAGACCCTGACAAATATCTATCTCCACAAGAGGAGAAAGAAAAGTATAGACTGTAGCTTCCAGAATACATAAATTGCACTTAAACACTCAGCACTCTCACCCAGGAAGAGAGCATATCCTTCTAGCTGAGGTTTTGTCTACCGTTTTAAGCTTGTCCACGTGCCTTTGTGCACACCTTATAGGTGAACTTTTCCGAATTCCAAGTGTATTGTAGAATCATGTCACCTAGAGTATCCAAATTGTTTTCATTTGCTATTTCAAAATAAAGGATATTACTTTTCCAATATTGAACAAAATTATTACTATAAGGACAAAATCATTCATATAAAATCATATTTTTGTGAGTGAAAAACTGGGGGTTCAAAAATCCCATATAACATTCTAATATATTCATCATTTTAAGGTTCTTGTTTCTGTGAAAAATTACTGTAGGTAATATGGTACCCTTAGATCTTATTTATTATATTATTAAAATGATCTTACTCTGAGCTATGCAATGTGACACATGATTTAATATTAATATTCATTCTTATATTTGTAAGTTCAAGGCCAGAATAAGCTACATAGTGAGTTTCAGGCCAGCCAGAACTAAACCCTATCTCAACCCCACCATCCAAAAATAAATAAAAATAAACAAGAATAATCTGAAAAGTTTCTACTATGATTATTTTATTGTAATTATTCATTGTATAAGTTTTATTTAATTTATATGAAAAAATGTGTCAGTGTAGTGTGTTTATCTGTATTTTCAAACACATTTTAAGTTAGAAGAACAGAATAATGAAGGGATTGGAAAGAAGAAAAAAGTGAATAAAAGAGGATAGAATAAAATGATGGATGGAAGAGAGGGAGGTAGGGAAGGAAGGAAAGAAGGAAGGAAGGCAAGCAGACTGACTGTAGATGATGTTAGAAGTATTAAATAAAATGATGCATTTAAAAATTCTAGCATCATTCTGGCATATGACAAATTCTCATTCAAGTTTTATAATATGTGACTTACTGACTCCAAACCTCAGCTATAAAATTTAGTCTTTTATTTAAAGTACTACTATTTCTATATGTGTAAACCAATATTTCTTATGCAGATTTTTCTGCTTTCAAGGACTAATGCTTGAGAGTAGATAAAGGTCAATGCTAAGCCTTGTGGCCACTGAAGCACTTTTAAGTGCAGCACTAATGTCCATACAGATTTGACCTTAATAGTGAAAAGGATTATGACAGGTAAGCAACTTTTCATATTCATGTATAAAGTTAGGACTGATTAAAAATGTAAAAGCAGAAACGATAATACATATTGCTTGAGAAACTATAGAGAGAAAATGGAAATTTTCCTATATGGAGAGATAATTTCATAAAGATGGGAGAATATGAGTTACTATTTTATTGAAAATATAATCTGCCTCAACCTCCAGGCTGAGTGTTTTAAATTAGGAATTTTTCATCTTCAGTGCCTGAAATTACTGCAAATATATATGTCCAATTTAGATATTAAAACACGAACAGGTACAAGGATCCATAACATAACTAACTCATCTTTCTTTATAAAAGCCCTTAAATTTCTCTGCAAAATAATCTTCTTGAAGGCAATGTAGTGTTAAAGAACTACAAGGGTATGAGAAAATTGCAGAAATAGAATTCAATCTAGATTTCTCTACTTACGCGCCAGTTCTTTCTCTCACTAGGGGAAAAAAAAGCATTTCTACTGATCACATACCTTAAAGGTCCAAGACTGTCTGATGTGTTCATTTTTTTTACAATAATAGTAAACAATAATTATTGTTAAAGATTATGCTGATTATGTGGAAAGAGCTTAATTAATCCTCCATTCATTTTCTGTTGCATGGATTAATTTCATAATAATTTTCAGTGATTCTAAGGTTCAATTTCCTTCACTTTAATATAGCCTTAATAAAAAGCATTTTCTCTTAGAGCAAGTTATATCATAGCCTTAAGTGAATGATGCAACTGGAAATGTGGTTTTGTCATGTTTTATTTTTCATTGTAATCCAGGGAAAGATTTTTGTACATCACATATTTATTCATTTCTAATTTAAGGGACGTTGTTACATACAGTAATAATGATAATAGAGGAATTTTAACCTTGCTTCTCAAAAAAATTTACTCTATATCTGTGTTTGTCTTTTTCTTCTTGAGTCAGGGTCTCATCATGTAGCCCCAGCTTCCCTGAAACTTACTATGTAGGCCATTCCAGTCTATCCTCAATCTCATAGTAATCTACTGTCTCTAAGTCCTGATTGTTGGGGCTGCATGTGTGTACCACCATAGCTAGCTACACCTGTATTTTTCAGACAATGCAGAGTACATGATTTTTGCACAACTCCATTACCCAATGATTCTTAATAATTAATTTCTGTTTATAGATATACTGATAAACTCCACCATAATTGATACAAAAAGTGACACTGGACATAAAGAAGTGATAAAGGGTGCTGCTATTTCCTCATCATGTCTATAGTTATACAGTTCATTTTAGTGTGCTTTCTGTGAGAATACACATACTAGCAAAGTAAAGGACCTAAATGAATTTTTGAAATGGAAACTCACATTTAACATATAGTATGAAACGAAATTATAGTACACTTTTTTAAGATAAGCGAAGACACACACACACACACACACACATTCATTTTCTTCTTCATGTCGTTCTTACTAATCATGCCTTCTCTAAGGCTTTGGGCTGCCCATAGCATCTTGTATTTCTTCACTCTTTCTCTAAAGCTTCCATCTCCCAGCCATGTGATTATGAGTCAGGCACGTGTCTGACCTCCCACACAGGCTCTAAATCTGTACGGCTCCATGATTTTTTTACTTTACTTCTTCCAACTATTCACCTCCTCAAGGCAGCTCTCCAGCTCGCCTACCCTGAGGATTTTTCTTTAAGATTCTAATAAAATTGTATATATTCAAATAGAAATGGGAAGGGATGGTGATATTGAGATACTGGGCATGGCTCATGCCCATAATCCCAGAACCAGAACCAGAAACCAGAAGGCAGTATTGAGGAGACCATATAAAGAGAACTTTTTTGAAGAAAAATCACAAACAAGGATGAAAGGTATAAAGAAAATAAGAAATGAAATAAGGATGAGAAAAGAGAGAGAGAAAGAGAGAAAGAGAGAAAAAAAGAAAAGAAAGAAACAAAGAAAAGAAGTGGATTGAACAAGGGGAGCAGGTAGGGAAGGAGGAGGTGAGGGGGAAAAAATGGATAGAGAAAGAAGGAAAGAAGAATAAAAGGAGAGAGAGAGGGTTTGGGACAAACTGATGATTAAAATTCAACTTAAAATATATTCATATTTTTAAAAGAATTGCCCTGCACAGGGAGATAATTTCTTACCCTGACAGCAGAGGTTATTAAATAAAAAGTCCAGGATTCTCTGTAGGTAACCTCCCTTTATGCTGATCAGTGGAGTTCAATTTGACTTCTCAAACTTTGCAGACCATAGCCATTGTTCCTGGTTATCCTCTAGAACTTGATGGCAAGACCCCTGTACCCAAATACCACATATTTGAGTCATAAGACAGAGAAATGATCTGATACTGAACTTGAAGTTTCCTCCCCACTGGCTAGCTTTCATAGTGTTGGAGAGTGCTATACATATTACTGGGGAAGAAAATCAACAGTCCTACCCAACTGTGAATCCTGGGAGCTACAATGTCAACCGATTTAGCAAGGTATGCCCATGGTTATAATAAAGGCAAGAATGTTTTGGGAGTAAATAAACACTTTCTGATTTGATTTCAGAATGTTCCATGAGATGGAACTCATGGATACTATTAACTTGGTCAGGAAACCAGTGGTTGTGTAGGTTATAGGCCACAGGGAAGAGCTTACTACCATTATTCAACTAAATGGACATAGTAATAAACTGTATCCTAAACACCTTTATACTCATGTTGCAGCTCACAGTCTTCATCAGAGAAGCTTATTTTATGCAGTAGATGACAATAGAGAGACTCACAACTATTCAAACTGTAGAGAATAAGAGACTATGGATATCTATATCATACTCCCCACCCTCAAGAATCCTCCTATCCTCAGGTATCATAGGGAAGGAGGGGCAAGAAGATTGTTAAGAGGCAGAGGCAGTAGAGGATTTCTGTGAAGGGTATTTTCTGATCATGACAGAGTGGTTCCACACATGAACTCACAACAGCTGTGAATTTATGCAGAAAACCATCCAGTCAGAATTCCCAGCATGAGAGGTGGGGGGGGGGGCTCAGAAGGAGCTATTGGAATAGATGGCTGCTCGAGGAGGGAAAGTCAGATTACTTCAGATGAAGCCCCTGGTAGACCACTCATGCTCCAGGGGATGGTCCTGCACCCACATGCACATGTCAGCACTAAGTGGACTCTGTGAGTTTAAACTTGCAGGAAACTGAGAGGGAAAAATGGCAGTAGGTTTACTGAAAGAGTTGGAGAGGAGAGAGTGGAGAGTGGGTTTGATAAAACACACTATATTGATGTGTGAAATTTCACACAATAAATTAAAAATCCCACGTTCAGTTTGTAAGAATTTCCAAAAAATATAGAAATAGTGAGTTCTTACACTTTTCATAGTTATATAGGATGGAGGGGGCATTGAAATTCCCCAAACTTCAAAGCAGCTTTAAGAGGTAGGAGAATTTTTACCATTTCACAAAGGGTCCAAGAGAAGTAGGAGTCCAGTCTCAGAGCTGAGGTTTAGCATAATGCACATTTATATTTAAGTGTTCTACATGTCAAGACTTTGTGCTTAATAACTGTATTAAATTATATGTATTTGAACAAATATTTTATTTCCATAAAATTAGAAAAATGTTATGAAAAATCTGAGACACAAAGCATGTACTGTGTAAAGACCTTTTTTTCCCTGCTGTTTTATCTTCAAGACTTCTTCATATATTTACTGGCTTCTTGGTGAGAAGCAAAACATCACACATATTCATTATTATCTCTGCTGAAGTATCATAGCTTCCCATGCAAATTAATATAATAAATTCCCATATTAAGCTGACCTGTTTGTTTCATAACCAGTGAATTAAAGTTCTCATATTGTGCAATTAATTTTATGTTTTTTTGATCATAAAAATTTAGGAAAACCTCTGTTTCAAAATACAAAACCTATGACTTTCTGTTTGTTCTTGTACATTATTATATTTGAAATATCCATATCATAAAAAGTGAAATCCTTCAAAATGGGGGAAATCATTTCCTTTTCTTTTTAAAAAAATATTTATTTATTTATTTTATGTGTATGCATGCATTTACCTGCGTGTAGGTAAGTGCACCCATGTCATACAATGCCCGCAGAGGTCAGAAGAGGCTGTCAGATCCCCTGGGACTGGAGTTACAGAGAGTTATTAGCAGCATGTGGGTCCTGGGATTGAACCTGGGTCCTCTGCAAGAACAGAAAGAACAGCCAGTGTTCTTAACCGCTGAGCCATCTCTCTAGCCCTGCATTTCCTTTTCTGGCTAACATGTTCTCTGTCACAGGATGTTCAATATCTGCTCTTTATTATCTTTATCTTTTTTTATTTAATAACCACATGATTAGAAGAAGCATTTCATTACAGCTTTAATATATTCAGTTACAATTTTAAGATTATTTGAACATTGAATTTAAATTATAATAAGCAAATCACACTTTGTGTATTTTAATAGCCCTTAGCATGACATCACTAGACTTGAAAATTTTCTTGAAACATTCATTATTATTTGAAAACTCAGGGGTCAGAATTAGTATATGAGAATTTGGAAAGTAACTTTCTTCATTCATCTACTGGAGGTGGATGATTAATTATAGAGAATGAGTTAGAGGAAATTCGCTTCTACAGAATTCATGGTCTAGACATGTAAATGTATCTCTTTGAACTTTGCATTGATACTGCTAGCAGATCAAGGGACACAGTGGAAAGGCTAATTTTACTCCAAATACCATGGGTCCAGCAGTCTCCTGGATACTAAGAAAATATGAAGGTAAGAGTTTCTAAAAGCTCATAGTATAATACAGACTATTGAAATATAAGAAACAGATTAATATGTATTTTGTAGATCTAAACATGTACATCATATAATTATTGTTTATTATTATACTTTGTGGAGAAGTCTAAAAGGAGATTAACTTACAGTGAAATACTTTTTGTTGTATCTTATATATTTGTGGAGTTTTGATGCAAGTTCAGTAACTTTCTATGCTAATAATTCTCAGATCCTCCTGTTAACAACTAGATCATCAATTGGTATGCTCTTGAACTCTGTCTTCAAGAGTTACCCCCCAAATTACTGTATTTTTCTCATCTTCAAATTAAATATACAAGGAGGTATTTACAAAAGAAAAAACAAAGATGATTTCCTCAAAATGTCTTATGAATTTTCATTCTCTTATAAGACTGAGGAAAAGACTTCAAAGACTTTCTTTCAGAGACACTAATCAGGACAGAGAATGTCTGCGTCAAATGGATGCTACTTGCTTAACCATCAACACAATGCTTAGGCATCCTCAGGATTCAGAGAAGCCTAGGAATTATTCTTGTTTTGTTTTATTTCTATCTCCTTTATACTGAATAAGTTGCTAATGCCATTTCCTACCTGCAAATTGAAAGATAATTTACAGTGCATAAAGTGTTAATAGAGTAAAATTTAAAATTGAAATATTCTAGAAAATTCAGATCTTCTAAAGATAAAATTCGTGGATTTGTTGCTATTTTAAATAAAGAATTTGCTTTTATTATTCTTAATATGTGTACGTGTGTCTGTGTCTGTGTGGGGGTATGCACACTTGTGTAAGTGAATGCTGTCGGAGGCATCAGATTCCCTAGGGCTAGAGTTACAGACTGTTTTTATGTTCCTGACACAGGGGCTGGAACAAAACTCTGGAGTTCTACAGGAACAGGGTGTACTCTTAAATACTGTGCCAATACTTCAGCCTAATTTGTTGTTTTTATGAAATTAATGTTTTGTGATGTCCAACCAAATTTCACTAAAAATTCCCTCTATCACTTTTAGTCTATTATAAATTCAATTACATCTGAAATTTAACATAAATATATAAAGAAAAAATAGACAATTTAATTTTTCTTGTGGAATTGTCATTACTTTGGAAGAAACTGTTTAGTTTGATAGGCTGGATTAAGGATTTGTCATTACAATGAGAGAAAATTTTTTATGATAGGCTGAATTAATAGTTTCTACCACTTCAATCTTCTTTAGTATGGATCACAATGACAATTATATACATTTAAATTTAATCTGACTTTAGGGTTTTAAAACGACATAAAACCAGAGAACTCATTTATTCTTCATCAATATAGCTCCACTGTCCTGTAGAAATCCTGGTATACAATACATGATTAATAAATAATTCTTATATTCAACAAAATTAATGAATAATTTGCAATTTAACTCACTGTCAGTCATTAAATTTGTAGTTGGTCACTGGTTGAAGAAATTTTACTTCAGCTTTCTCACAAGTCTCTTCATTATAAAACATCATAATGATTGCACTCACAATAGTTATTATATTTTCATACCACTTTGCATTTGCAACACCTGCAAAGTTGTTTCCAAAAAAAAAAAAAATCTCAATTAGGAAATATGAACTTGACATTTCAGTTTTAATGCACTTGAATTGTTTGTTTAAATTTTATATGTTATTCTTGTGATAAGTAAACATAACAATCCACATATTCTCAACTTTGCAACAAATTATATATGGTTTTAAAATGGTACACCTGTATAAATAAAATTAATAACAAATCTTCAAATATTTTATGTGGACTACTTAAATTTTTAAAGATTCATGCATATTTACGCATCAAACAGCATACAAGTTCAAGTATTTTAAGAATTTCTACCCATATTTGCATTCAGAAGACATATTTATTTTTATTATCAACTTTAAGAATTTTTACCCATATTTGCATTCAGAAGACATATTTATTTTTATTATCAACTTTGCATATTATATACATAATCCAATCTTCTATGAAAACTACTGAATATGCATTCCATTTAATTTTTCATTTCTCTGTTTTGATATATTTTTAGAAACTTTTTGTACAGGTGTGTTATAAAAGCTAATACATTCTGAATATTTTATAACTGAAGTATCTCCCTTTTATATGCAGTTATATCTCTCATCACTTCTGCACAGCAACTACTCAAAAATAGTTCAACATTAAATTATAATGCATCGGAATGTAGCAAAATATAAAATGAATGCAAATGAACTGACAATACTGTAACGTTCAAAATCATTTCAAAATTAGATGTGATTTCTGATTATATCCTAGGTATAACTAGATTTCTAAATCTTAATTGAATTTCCAAACACATAGTTTAACAAAAGGACAAAATGATATTTATCCTATATTTTGTGTACCACAAACCAAACTGTTTTATAAGATTAATAACTTCACATACTGATGGATAACAGATTGGTGGAAATAATATAAATCAGGATCAGTTAACATTAGGTAGATACTGAATGATTGTCTCTAAATTACTGCACTAAATAGTAAATTAATTTATTTAGTTTTAATTTTTTATTTTATCATATTTTATGCATCTTTTAATTTTTTATTGTATTATATTTTATTTGTGTGTGTGTGTGTGTGTGTGTGTGTGTGTGTGTGTGTGTGTGTGTGGTATGTGTTCATGTTTGGGGAAACAGGTGCACGTGGTGGAAAGAAGTAAACTTTGAATGTCATTTCCTAGGAAATGTCTAACTGGTTTTATGACAAATCCCTTACTGAGACCCAGGGATTGCCAAGTAGACTAGTTAGATTGGTCAAAAAGCCCCATGGATTCACCTGTTCCACATCTCCAACACTGGGATTGCAGACACTTGCTAGCATGCATGGATTTTTTTACATGGATTCTGGAGCTGGAACTCAACCCTTCATACTACCTCATGAAGCACTGTACAGACTGCCAAGCCTCAGATTTTCTAATTCTAAAACATTGCAAACTGTCACCTGACCTCTCTTAGCATCCCTTGCTCCTGGTGTTATTAGCCAAACCATATAACATATTGTTATCTGAATTTTTCATAGTTTATATCTTTGTCGGGGGAGCTACTTACAAAGAAACAAACACTGGACACCTGGCACCCAGCTCTGTGTGGCTCAGCCCTCCATTCTAGATTGTTTCCATGCCCCGCCCACAGTATCCTTTAGCTTTTGTCCACGCCCAGGGTGGTAAATGCCCCCTCTAGTGTCCATGACACCAGGGCTATTTTTTCAATGCTGCCATTTCTGTCCAAGATGGCCCCAACATTTCTCCTTCTGTGGCTAACTCTTTGCAGCTCCCTCTCTGTAGATAACTCTCTGCAACCAATTCTCTGCAGCAAACCCTGCCCTCGGAGGAATAAGTGCCTCTTGGGACACACACAACCCCTTCGTCTGTCTCTAACAATTTTCTGCCAATATTCCACTAAGGTCCATAAGCCTTGGAGGGGGTGACAGATGTAGGGTGACCTCTCTTGTATCATGGCAAGATAGTGACTTCTTGGGCCTCCACATTATTCATCTTCAAGCTGTGGCCATTGATCCATCTCAGTGGTGTTTCTTCTACTATAAAGACAAATGGAAGGAAGTAGACACATCTAAAGAAACATGTATGTAAATACAAATGCCTAGAGGATCTCCCAGGTGTACTATATTCATTAAACAGTATACTTGTAATAGCTTCCCCACTAGGGTCTGTAACCTTTCTTGACACAAGGGGTTGGCTTGGTCTACAACACCAGATGTGTGTTCCACCCCTAGGAGTGGGCCTTATCCATTTAGAAATTTGTCAGTTGTATGTATGTTAGTTGAGCCATTATTGCACTTGCAGGCATGCATTGCTTGGTATGTCCATAGTGTGCAGCATGCAGGGTCCATTGTTGAATAGAATCATAAGGGATCCTTCTTTACCAACCATCTGCATATGAACGTCATCCATCCAGTGGCATGAAGTTTTTGGCTTTTCCTCTCATGTTCATTTCACATCATGCAGTGTCATCAGCAACATGGCCTTACCAATCTTTCTAGTGTACAACCAACATAGTGGCAATAGCCTTGGTGAATTTGAGGACCTGTAGGACCTCTCTCTCAAAAACAGCTCATGGGGTATGCAATCTACCCCCGTATCATAGATTTTCTTAACAGTTGTATAGTTTGAGAGCCTCTGTTTTTATCTTACCCAACCATAAAACTCCCAAGAATCTTACAGCTATAGCTGGCCTTTTTTCTTCAGGTATCTTTCAAATGGTTTTCACATCTGTAAAACACTTGAAAGAAGATTAACATCATATATTAAATCAATCATAGGCAATGTCTAACACAGCATGGAAAGATTTTATCCATTTGTATTAACTGTTTTCTCCACAGATCCTTATTAGGTATCATAGCATGAGTACGAGGCATTAATTTGTTTAGTTCTTTAATATCTTTAGTTATCCCTTTGGAGTCATTTCGCACTTGGGGGATTTTACATGAAGTCTCATCGTATTCTTTTATTCTTGATACACTTACAAGTGTTGGCTCCAGTTGCCTGACCCTGCACTGGTTTAAGGAGGCAGGGAGTTTCTCCTGTCCCAGTTGCACCTGTTGGTTCCCTGAGTCAGGCAGGCCCTGGGTCTGCCTCCTTACTGTAGCCATATCTGGCTACTGGGGGAGTCCTTGGTGGGAAAAACTGCCTTGACCCCTAGTATAGCCTTTATCAGAAGAGAAATGCACTTTATTTAATCTTTGAGGATTCTTAACCACATCTGGGGCAATTTTTGTCCTTTGATTGCCTTTTGTAAACTGTTTTTCAGCTTTCAAAGCCTTCCTAAAACTCCTTAGTACCACATTTGGTTTTCCACTAATTTTTTCTTTGGAAATTTGGGCTCAACATGAGTCTTGCCACATTTGTTTTTTGTGTAATCCAAATGGACCGTTTCTTCTGTCTGGTCTTCTTTATATCTCTTGTAGGGTGTGCTGTTATTCTATAGACACATTTCACACATTGGTTAGAGTCTCTAAGCCCTTGCTCATTTTACAAATTTCCTGTCCCATTAAAGGACTTAGAAAACCATATCATTCTCGAGGTCCCAGTTGAATTAAACTTTCCTTTATATCTCTGGTGAACACAGTCTTATCTGGCCCAGTTAACTGGAAATCATATATTGCTTTTCTCATACCTAGTTCTCTCAGTAATGCCTGCCCCTCCTTTATAGTCCTCCAGCTCCTGCTAATCATATTAGTCTCCCTTGGTGATGACCATGTATCTTTAGTGCCTTCGGCCAGCCACCCCATTAAGGACCACTCCCCCTTGCATTGGCCTATGTTGAACAACCTATATTGCAAGGAAGGATGGGTGGTTATATAACTCAGCTGTGAACCTTCTGAAGGACTTAGACTGGTGTTATTTGCTCCCATGTCCTATACCCTCAGAAGCCATGTGGTAAGGGGCTCTTTGCTTGCTTGTAAATTTTTCCTTGTTTTAATAGTTCCAGTGGGGAGTATTACCTATCTACAGTACTGTTAGCTTCTTTTCCTTTTTGTATCAAAGGTTGAATCTGAGGGGCAGTCTTAGCCACTTTCATTTTTCGGTCACTTCCTTTTTCATTATTATCTGTCTTCTTTCCAGGGTTCTTGGACCTTACACAAGTTAAAGTGTCCTTTTTTTTGCCCCCCTCTCTCAAGTTCTGCAACTGAATCTGCCTTTTCAGTTTTCCCTGCTTTGGGCAAATCTTTTATTATGCAAAGTGGCCACGCCCCCTCTCTGGGTTCTCTGCTTGTGTCCCAGGCCTTTGAAAAGGTTTTCTAGCCTTTCTATATAACCTTTAACAAATTTTCATTTACTCACAACTGGGCTATTTATAACATAGCTGTGGCCTATGCTTCTGCGAGGCCGGCTCCTTTTTAGTTACATATTTTATAATCCATTGTAAGATCCACATCAGCACCACCTTTAGCTCTCCAGCTTTTATCAAACTCCTGTGTTTTGTCATTCTTATCTTCATCATCCTGCCAGCTTGCTCCAACTTGTTGCCCGAATTCTCTTAGGGTCCCTTGCTCTTGGTGCTATTGAGAAACTATAAAATATGTCCTTATCTGAATTTTTCATAGTTTATATCTGTGGAGGGGAGAAACTTACAAAGAAACGAACACCTGACACCAGGCAACAGCTCTGTGTGAGCACCTTTCCATATTGCTTCTGTGCCCCACCCACAGTCTCCCTTAGCTTTTGTCCTTGTCTCCTGGGCCTGCAGTCTCACCCCAGGTTGGTAAATGTCCCCTCTCGTGTCCATGCAGTCAAGACACGGGTCATTTTTACTGCACTGCAGCTTCTGTTCAAGATGACCCAATGCTCCTCCTCCATTGCTAACACTCTGCAGCTCCTTCTTTGTAGCCAACTCTCCTGCAACCAATTCTCTGCAGCAGGCCCTGCCCCTCAGAGGAATAAGTGCCCCTCAGGACAAACAAACTTTATTGAAATATGATTTTCCTTTGTTACACTTGGAAATTTCTAATGATGAAGCCATTGTTTTACTGAACATAGATGAAAACATCTGTGCTCTAAGATTAAGGAATCATCATAACTCCCTCTGATTGAAGACTAGTGCTTATACCAACAACTTCATTTACTTTACAATAATGAACTCTATTATTAATGTGCATAAATAGTTATGAGAAATGCATCAGTAGAGAATGAACATTCTTAGAAACCAAATCTTTGGTTTGATGTTTGATGAAACTATAGAAGTTGAAACACTTTAAAGGAGGATTATCATTGTAACATGTTCTTATATCTAAAACTCATGACATCATCTCATTAAATGCTTAATGGTTGTTAGTGACTCAGTGAACACACATATAAGGCATAAGTAAGTTACGTAAAGATACCTTACTAGGTAGTAACTCCTATTTTAGTCTACTGCTTATTTAGCTAGTGAAATCCCTTAATAACTCAAATTTGTCTCCACATGAATGCAGCACTCTCTAAAAATACTTGAAATTATGACATCATATTATCTACTGAATACACTGTTGCCTAGGAATCTGATATATTCCAAATTGAAGCAAGTCATTGTTATGTAGCATCCCCTATCTCTGCTGGTCCTATGGTACACCTGCCCCTGGAGGAGCAGGATGTTTATTACCAGTCAGCCACAATGGCTGCATGACATTGTTCTGCCTCATGGCGGTAATGCTATGAATATCTGGTTCTCTCTATCACATCAGCTCTCAGATGAAGAAGCATGACACAGACAGAAAATTAGTGTATCCTATTGGCTACAAAATGGACTGGGTGGCATACCTGAACATCTGTTGATATTCAGGCATATTAAAGGCACTGCATAGATAATGAGATTACTCCAATGGTAATGACATCCGTCATTAACAAGCCTGACCACCTGAATTCAATTCCAGAAATCTGTAAGATGAAAATAACTCTCACATGTTGTCCTCTGATGTCGACACACAGGACTTCAAATAGACAAGCTCCTCCCAAGCTCCCAACACATGGACACTATAGAAAAACTTTGAAAAATGGAGTGAAAAATTTCCATGTAGTTGGGAGTTAAATTTATTCTCTCAAAAATCCTTGAAGGGATTGTTATAAAATGAGTCTTTACTATGAAGTTTGTCCTACTGTGATCTAGATAAATAAATAGTCTTGGGGGTTTTGAAGGTTTTTGTGTGGATATTGTTTTTATATCCACATACGTATTTAGTTACTGAAATCCCTTAATAATTGAAATTTGTTTCAGTATGTAAATAAATTTCACATACTACACAAGCACTCTACCCTTGAGTTATATTTTCATCCTAAATTATCTTGATTCTTTGTTCTTTCTGGGACTGTATCATCCATTACTCTGTCTAGTTTATATAAGGTTTCTTTTAGGGAAACAGGACAAAAGAAGATGATACATACATGACTCGAAAGAAGGCTACCAAAAGCTGAGGGAGCTGGGCAGTCGAAGAGAGAATGAAGAGTAGGAAGACATTGATCAAAAGTACAGAATTTCAGTTAAACTGGAATGATACAGAGTATGCTCTAATGATACAATTCACCACATTGTGACCTCAGTTGAAGGTGCGTATTATATGTCAAAATTGGTAAACTTTAAACTTCTCCCCCAAAAGATAATTAAATTAATTAAATGAAAGATGTTAATTAGCTTAATTGTATCTTTCTATGATGTAAACATGATAGGAATATCTCAATATACCACATAAATTCCTAAGGATTCTTAGGTTGGTAAGGATAAACAGGAGGACAATGAGCTTGATGCCAGCATGGGACACAACCTGGAAATATTTCTCAAACTTTAAAAATCAAAAGTTTTATATAAATTCTAATAAGCAGATTTTATAAAATAAATGCAAAATATATTGCTTAAGATTAAAATGAAGGAGAGGAATCTTTGGCATGCAGGGATGAAAGCCTTCAGTAGCAATATCACTCTGTTTTCACATAGAAAAATGTAATAAAGCACATTGAAAAGGAAATGCTTTGAGTAATTGCATTACTGTGATATTTAATTGATAAGGGAACAGTGATAATTTTGAGGATTTTAAAGTCAAAAGGCTTCTATTGCAGGCATAAGCAATTTGCAGTGAGGGGGGAAGGGGAAGTCACAAGTATAGAGATGGAATTCATTGGTTTATGTAGCAATAATACATTCATAAAGACTATATGTGCTGTTTTAGACCAGACACATTTCATGACTGTACTATAATGCACTGATAGGAATCCACAGAAAATAGGGGAATGGACGGTGAGAACTGAAGACATGGAGAAGTGGAACATAAGAATAAACATGGGAGCACCTCTTCTATTTATTTACCAAGGCCATCTGTCTCTAGTCCTGGTGGTATAACTACTTGGAAATTAAAACAAATGAAATTACCTGCACCAACTTTCTAACCTGTTATTGAATTGTCATAGAAGAGAAAATACTGGATTGTATCAAATAACCTGGGAATAGAACAATTGACTTTGCTTGCAGGGAGGACTAGATGATATTGCTCAACCTGAAATGACAACTACCTCATCGAAAGGAACATTGGTAACTAGGAGGAAGTCAGTGATATGTGTGTTCTCAGGTTGTGTCAGGATGTTTGGGATGCTGCAATGCACTTTTGCTTTCTCATAACGAGAGGGCTTATGAGCCCTCAGAATACTATAAGATAAGTGGTTTCAATGCTTTTAAAATTCAGATCTTATTTTTTAACCCTTATCAAATACATGCTTGAGTAGCCATTCTAAGTAGCAAGCTAAACATTTACACTGATCCTTGCACTGTAGATTATGAATATTATTTGAATGTCTGAGTTCTACTGATAACTCACTACATGTGATGGCCTGGTAAGATATGGCTATGGTATGATATATGTGCTCTCCTAAGTTCACGTATTTAAATTCAGTTATGAAAGTGATAGTATTTAGAAGGTGATTTTGTCATATGGATGCAGCCCACAGGAATAGGATTAGCACACTGGTAAATGTGTGCACAGAAGCATTGTTCTTCTTTCCATCATGTGAGTACACAATATGAATGCAATGTATGAACCAGGAACCCTCACAAGAACCAACCACATTGGCTTGCAAATCATGAACTCCCAGTGAATTACTTACTTTTCTGGTGTTATTTTAAAACACTCTGGGCAAAAATGACCTAGGGAAGAAAGAGTTTGAGTTACAGTTTGGAGGGAGAGTCTATAATGATGGGGGAGGCATAGCAGCAGACCAAAAGAACAGGAAGCTAAGAGATCACATTTAAACCACAAACCAGAAGCAGAGAGACTGATATGACCACTCTAAGCCCAACCCCAGTGACACGATTCTCCAGCAAGACTATACTCTTAAAAGTTCTACGACCTCCCCAGACAGTACCACCAATGGGGGACAAAGTGTTCAAATACTTTTTCTGCTTTATTTTTCTAAAACAAGGTTTGATTCTATAGTTCAGGCTATGCTTGTGTTCACTCTGTAGATCAGGATAGCCTTGAAATTGTGGTAGCACATCTGTCTCTGTCTCCTGAGTGTTGCTATTACAGGCATGCGTATACCAACACACATGTCTGGGAAGACAAGTGTGATTGTGCCCTGCCTCATTCTAACTTGGTGTTCAATAGAACATTTTTTTCATTTTACTTATTGATTGACTGTGGTGCTGAGATGGTACCCATGGCCTTACATAAGCTCTACCTCCATGGCCAATATTTTACTAATATATTAGCAACCACTTTATTTGGTAGAAAAAAATGATTCAACCTTTAGAGAGTAATTTCTCAGTCTCTAAGTTATAAATTCAGACATTATTAGACCTCCAAAGAAAGGGGAAAATAACCTCACAATCCAAATTTGTTGCACCATGTGTTTTTTATGTTTTGAGGGACACTCACGCACTTCATTTAAATATCACTTGTGGCTGCTCTTTAACAAGCTGGGAATATTTACCAGCACTTATACTTTTAGATATTTTGCTCGCTGAAAAAAATAAATATCATATTAGACACTTTTAACTTCCAAATGATTGCTCCTGTAGCCTAAGAAATCTTTTGCCTCTTCCCCCTGAAATGTGTGCTGTATCTTACAACTTAATAAACAAAACATGCATATATGAATTTTCTATTTTTCCCTTGAATTATAGAGAGGAACATACTTATTTGTGGCATTTATGACACTCAATATTTGTCACCCAGCCACATTTCTGAAGGATGGTGGATAGAGGAATGCGAGAAAGAAGTAGAGCCTGGCAGCAAATTTCATCAAAAAAATCCCCAAAAGACAACAGGTATCCAACTTTGGGTTCTTATAGTCTGGGTCATCTGCACTGGGAAGTTTTCCTTGAATAGTTTTTTATGGTTCTAGGAAACATTAATAAAACATTGAGCAGTTGCAGCCTGGGAAGCAGTGAAAACTCAAGAGCCATGAATTCAAATAACTGTCAAGAAAATCAGAAGCATCACAAGGCATGGGAATAGCAGCTTGGTAGGCTGACATCTTTGCTCATCTGACCTGTGGACCAGCACTGAGGCTGAGCTTCAGAACACTAAACGCATTTGTTTCTGAACTACTTATATCAGCATTTTCTCTAAACAACTACAGCAAATTCAAGACAATCTTCATTTCATTCTCAAGTTTCACTTCAAGCATAAATGGCCTTTACACTGGATTAGTAAAATTTACCCCTCGTGTTAAGAAAAGCTAAAGTAATTTGCTTTACAGCAGGGTGACTCACACCAAGTTTAATCAAAGCCACAGTTGCATTTATGAGATGTTTCTGAGCATAGAAATATTACTGTTATGTGTCATGTTTCCATTGCTGTTGTCAGGACAGGATACAAAAGCAGCCAAGACAAAGCACTAAGCCTCACAATGGAAATGTTCAGTAATAGAAGCCTGTGGATTCTAAAAAGCTATATCCACATCAACCCTTAGCTGAGGATGGAGGGCAGCTGCTTCCTGGTGCTGATGCTGTACTTCTGTGGAGACATGGAGCAGGAGATCCATTAGAATATCGCCACTGTTCTGCAGGCATGCCACAGTGCATGCCATGTTTTCTCTTGTTTCTGTCACACCTAATTTATCACCAACTGTTTCAATTCTTGTATTTTCTTGAAAGAAAAAAAAAAGCTCTTTTTTTTACAGTAAAATTATATTCAAGATATACCAAGAGGCTATGAAACTGCTGCAGTCTTCATAGCTACTGCTTGTTTTATGGAAAATGCAATTTTTAATATAAAACAATACTTCTCCAGATAATTAATGAAGTTGAAACAGCAAAGAAGAGAGAAAAACTTAGGTGGGCGTGGAAATCATGAGAAAGGAGGTCTGGCTTGCCGGGCACGGTGGTGTATGCAATGGGGAGGCAGACACAGGCAGGTCTTTGTGAGATCAAGGAAAGCCTGGTCTACATATTGAGTTTCAAGCCAGCTGGGGCTACAGGGAGACCCTGTCTCAAAAAAGAACAACAAAAAAGAAGATCTGGTTTGCTGCTCTACTGAAAGAAATGAAAACTTCAGGCACTACTTGACAAAACATACATTGTTTACTAAAAAACATGTTTTCCAAAGGCATCTTATCAAGAACAGTAAATAGACTGTGCTTACTAAAAGTCAAGATGATGTATAATATTGAGATTTTTACCACTCTCTTTTCATGCCTAAATTCTAAACCATACCCAAACCCCAATAAACTCACCTAACTTAGTTTACAGAATAAAATGCTTCAACATTTATCCTTGTAGAAAATGGTATCTCTGAATAACATTTAAAAGGAAACAGCAGAGCTCTTAAGAACCTTCAGAGATATAACTCAAGTCACCCATATCCAACAAACACCCTTTGTAAAGAAACCTAAATGCACACATTGGGAGTGCCTCATTCTTTCCCTAAACACCTTTCTTTCTATTAACTCCTGTGCTTAAGTTCTATGTTAAAGTACATTTTAATAAAGTCTCCAACTCTGTTTCCTACTGCCTCATCCTGAAATTACTTTCTGCATTGAAGCCATACATCTCTTTGTCTTGACTGAATTCAGGCCCTAAGGAGAAGTTAGCTTTTCTGAGTTCTGAGGGGAATGCATTAGATCTGTGCCTCTGGACCTATGGACAGTCAGAGTTTCTGAGGAGATAGCTTTGACTTAACATTGAGAGAATGAAAGTTGATGACAATCTGGCTCTGGTTAGTAGTTTAATTGATCTAGATTGCTTCTCCCCATAGTCATTGTTACCGTCAAGAAAAGCAAGATGGGGGTGGATTATGAGCATGTGCACAATGGTGATTTTGAAAGACAATTTTAACAAATGATTCTCCATGACTGTAAGAATGAACCAGAAGTCACTCTTGGATTCCTGAGCATACCTGCCATCTTGATAGCCACTAGCCTCAGCCCAGTTACTGAACTTCATTTACACTGTTGTTTTTTATATATGAAAAAGATGTGGAAGGACAGCAAGCATTCTTATTGAATTTCAAATATGATCATGTGTGCATCGTGCTTCTGTAAGAACAATACTTGGCTGGGTCACAAGATTTGTACATATTTTGTTCCTTATGTATGTAAAGTGCAAATTGTAGGCACATAAAATATACAGCAACATACATTTCCCCTTTAAATAATTCCAATAAATACATATTTTTCCTAGAATGCCCTTAAACTTATAATATGCTGATAAATGTTTTTCTTTTCTGCTTTGAGAGTAGAATTCTGATTTGTTAGATCCTATTAATAATAAAAACACATATGACCAATTATTATTTTATAAAATATATTGGAAAGTTCATAATATTACCAAAATTTAATTATACAAGCATTTGTATGCCTTTTGGCTAAGATGAATTATGAATTTATTTAATCAGTTCTTTTAAATGGGTAAGTAAATTATGCCTTATAGTCTTTGATTGAGAAATGCATAAGAGCAACAAATTTCAGGATAGAAATATTTATTGAAATGAAAATTTTCCAAAATACTAAAAGAAAATATGAATTTGTTTTTTACAACAATAGATGACTCCAAAGGACAAATGTCTATAGTACTACAGTGGTGTTACCCATACACAACACTTAATGAATTACATGGAGAGTAGGTTATAAATGATTTTTAATTACTGAATGAATGAGTGAAATATTTAAGAAATATCTAGAGCCAGAAAGGATTGGATAAATAAAAACATGAATCCAGATTAAGACTACATGAAAAAAAACATTAAATTCTTATCATAAGCAGCATCAACAATAAGATCAAGACAGATCTATTTCTTCATTATTTTATCTATGTTGCTCAGTATTGGCAAACAAAGTTGGCATGCTTTTGCTGGCTGGGTGCCAGAGTTGGAGGCTGAATTCAACAAGTAGTGCAGTTTTTGATTGACATACAAGAAGGAGAGCTAAAACAGATTAGAGTTATCTAATTAAGACTCACTATTAGAATTACTGATGAATTAACCTATTGCTTCACCACTAAGACTGAAAACATCTTGATTTTTATACCTTTAATTAACCTAATGTTTGATTGTATTTGATGATATAAATTATCTAAACCTACTAGAGAATTGGTTAACATTGTTTAAGCTGCTGTATTGAAAGTGATGTATCAATGAGTTAATATTTTACAGAGCTTTCAACACTGCTAACATTTGTTAAATACTCTATATGGATAAATTATTAATTAAAATATTTCTATTGTCATAATGGTACATTCATAAGGAATTATAAAATACATATTTTAATACTTAAAATACTAATTTTATGGGAAAAAATTCAATTTGTCACCAAATCATTATTTCTAATCATATGCCCCAAAAGTAATGAAAAAATTCTAAATGAATGAAATTAATATAAAAAGCTTGAGATTATTTTTAATATGATACCTCAAAACATATCAGAACCTATTTATCATCTCATATATTTTAAGATTTTCATATCCTGTAACATCTGAATGATCTAAAGTTGTGATATTTTTCTTGGATCCTTAATGATTTTATGTCCATTCTATGGTACATGTTATTCCAGCACTTGCTTTGTTCTGTCATGGTCTAGTGAATTAATTATATCTAATTCTTCTTGTTCTGACTTGCCTTTCTTCAAGATTAGATCAAAACATGAAGTATTACATCCCCAGTCCCTGATGCATTAGTTCAAGAAGCAATGTAGTGTCACATTTGTCACTTGTTTTATCAAGTTTTATATCAAAAAGCACTTCACACTGAAATGTAGAAAAGGGAAAATTCTAGCTAAGCAGTCAGTGTTTAAATTGGCACAGACAGGAACGTAGGATCACAGATCTATCAGATCCGGGATTAGAATGATTCCAGCATACCCTTTTCTGACAGACCACAGAGGGCAGTATGCTACAAAGTTTGAGTATCAAAATAATCATCAATATAAAAGCTGTATGGCAAGTCTACCTCCATTTTGCTGGATTTTCATGCTGTATTATTCATTTGCCTACTGCTGTAATAGAATACCCTCAGGGAAAACAACTTAGGGAAGTAAAAGTTTATTTTTGCCTATGGTTCCAGAGAAATGAAGGACATCATGGCAGAGAAGGGAAGGCACCAGACAGGGAAAAGCATGGTTGCAGGAGCAGGAACCTGGCTAGTCCCTTTTTCATCCACACAGTAAGGAGAGAGGAAGAATAGGAAGTGGGGAAAGGCTGTAAACCCTTGTATTAGTCACTTTTCTGTTGCTCTGATAGAAACACTGACCCAAGAAATTTATAGAAGGAAGAGTTTATTTGAGCTTATGGTTCCAGGGGAATTACAGTCTGTCATGTCAGGGAGGCATGGTGGCTGGAGGTAGTCCCTTTTTCATCCACACAGTAAGGAGAGAGGAAGAATAGGAAGTGGGGAAAGGCTGTAAACCCTTGTATTAGTCACTTTTCTGTTGCTCTGATAGAAACACTGACCCAAGAAATTTATAGAAGGAAGAGTTTATTTGAGCTTATGGTTCCAGGGGAATTACAGTCTGTCATGTCAGGGAGGCATGGTGGCTGGAGGTGGCTGGAGCAGGAGCAGCAGAAACTAAGCTCTCACATCATCATGCAAGCACAGGAAGCAAGAGAGAGACTGGAGATCTGACAAGGCTTAAGAACTCTCTAAGCCCACCCCCAGTGATGTGCTTCCTCCAGGATAGCCACACCTTCTAAAACCTCCCAAAATGGTGCCACCATCTGGGGACAAAATGTCCAAATATTTGGAGCCTATGGGGGACATTTTCATTCAAACCACAACAACATTCAAATCCTGCCCTTGGTGATGTACTTCCACCAGCAAGGTCCCACCTCCTAAAGGTCCATGTCTTCCCTACATCACCACTAACTAGGGCGCAAGTGTTCAAATACATCAGCCTATGGGGGACATTTCTCATTCAAACAACCACACATTTTCCTTTGGGAAAGAATTTCTTATAAAATTATTTTCACTGTTATTATTTCTTCAGCATAGCATTTAATAGAGAAAAGAATCTCATGTTTTTTATACCAAAAATATAAATACCAAAATTATTGTAAGTTTTTAATTATAAACTCATTGAAAAGTCAATATTAACTTCCTTTCAAGATAATATAGCTTTGTTGTTTTAATTGTCATCATTAGTCAAAACATAAATATGTATGTATATATGTCTTATTTTTTATAATGAAATAGGTTTCTTGAGGTTTATTTACAATGAAATATTTTGTTTTGGGCCTTGAAATTAAAGTTTTTATTTAGAAATTAGAAATGATGAAGGAAAGTCCCTGTCGTGCAAATACAAGATGACAAATTTGTAAACATCTAATTGCTACTGACCTTAGCTTGCCATTTATTCATTCATTTATATATAATTGTGCATGCGATGTGAGTTATATGTGTTCATATAAGTGTGCATGTGCACATAGAGAAGAGGTCACAAAAGGTCTTTCTCAATTGCTCTCCACCTTCTTTCATTCTTTGTAATTTTTAAATTGAATTTTTCTGTATTTAATACAGTACATCTTAATCATCTCTATTTTTCCTTCCCCATTGGCACCATCCCATTGTCTTCTCCCTCTCAATGGAATTCATGATCCCTCATGCAACAGAGAGCCAGGAACAAAAAAAAGATCACAAATAAACAATGGAATATTTTTAAAAATATTTCATTGAGTTTTTGTGCATTTAATATAATAGATCTTAATCAAATTCAGACCCCCTGCCCCATCCACCCAAACCCATCCCCCATATCTCGCCAACCCTATTT
This sequence comes from Nannospalax galili, assembly GCF_000622305.1. Taxonomy (NCBI): domain Eukaryota; kingdom Metazoa; phylum Chordata; class Mammalia; order Rodentia; family Spalacidae; genus Nannospalax; species Nannospalax galili. The sequence goes on from NW_008358101.1 coordinate 1,148,075, forward strand.
CATGCATTGTATCATATGCCCTTTCCTGTCAAGCATTTGTACCCACGTAATCCTTTAGTGCAAGTTCATCCACTGGAGTCTAGTCAGGCTATCTAGAGTCTCACCTTAAAGAAAATCTACTCTCCCTAGGCCAGCAGTATCAGTTTCCAATAGTCTATAGGTAGGGTGGGGGCCTGTTGAACATTTCCCTCATGCTATGCTGGATTTGTTTGAGTTGGCATGGGTTTTGTGCATGTTGTCACCTTTGTTTTAAGTTCATATGAGCACATCCCCAGTGGCCTGAAAGCCTTTGTTTCCTTATGTCTATACACCAACCCTGGCTCTTACAATCTTTCTGCCCCATCTTCTACAATGATTCCTGAATCATGGATAGGTGAGGCTTAATATAGGAGTCCTATTCAGAGACATTCATTCTGTAGTGTCTTGTTGCCTAAAACTTAGCCAGTTGTGGCAGTGTGTGCATTGCACTCTGTTTTATGAGGCAGTTTTGCTGGTGAGAGTTGAGGAATGTGTTAGTATTCTCTCTACCCCCTGTTCCATTATTTTCCATGAGCCTTAGGTGTAGAGGTTCCGCTATAGATGGGGGCAATTAAACTAGGGAGGGAGGAGGGTGGTTAGTCAGGAAGAGAGAGAGAGAGAGGAAAGATAAATCAAACTTATTTGGCATAAAATCCAGAGGGAAACCTCCCTTCAAGTTGTTTGTCAGGTTAGTCCAAGAGACTCCCAAAATACACAGGTTATTGCCACAGTCTTCAAATTTCTAGACAAATGAAATTTTTTTTATCATATGCTAAATATGGATCCTCATATTTTTAAATAAGTATACCATATACCATTCATGATAGAAGCTTCTTTTTACAATAAATGGAGGGTATTACAGAGTTCCACAATTGGTCACACACAGAGAATATGTATTTGAGAGATGCCTAGCCCTAAATAATGAAATACATTTGAATAAATGGAGGGTATTACAGAGTTCCACAATTGGTCACACACAGAGAGTATGTATTTGAGAGATGCCTAGCCCTAAATAATGAAATACATTTGAAAAATATAAAATCTTCAGATTTCCAATAGCTCTCTGAGCTTTCCCACCATAGCAGCTTCCTCCAGGCATGGAATGCCTAAAGCAGTCCATTTTTCCATAAAAACTCCCCCTCTTACCTCTTTGAGTTGTAATCAGGCAGGAATGACATCTCCAGATTTCCTTAATGAAGCCCATTCTGAGTGAATAGGTTTTGCTTGTTTTCATCTTGCCAATATGGGCTGGGTTCTGTCATTCAAATTTCAAGGTTGTATACTAATCTCTAGTCCTCAAATATGATTATATTTGAATAGAAGACTTGAAAATAGGTAAAAATAAAATTAAAGAAAAGACATTAAAGTGACTATAATCCAATATGGATGACATATTTAGGATACAGAGAGTCACAAAGCAAAATCCATATGAAGTCACAGAGAAGGGGCCACATGCAACCCTCCAAGAGAAGCTACCAGAAGAAACTGACACTAAATATCACTATCTTGGAATCAACCTCAAGATTTGTGAAAGCATGGATTCTGTTGCTTATGCCACGGGTCTGTAGTACATTCTTATGTCAATCAGACCCTGGTAGGACAATTCTTGTGATCAATAAAGCTTCTGTTATTGTTTAGGTTTAGACAATTAGGATTCCCCTTACTAACGCACCTCATGAGGATTTTTAATCATTCTACATTGTTGTAGTTGTTATTCTGATGGTTTCTTATATATTATCCAGAGTCAGCATGACAGAGTTGCTATTCATGGGACTGGGGAAGTGGCTCAGTTGGTGCTGTGCTTGCCAGGCACCATCACTACCTCATCACTTATGTCGAAGTTATGCTATGAGAGCCATGTGGTTTCTAGGCTTGCTGACTATACAGTCTAGACAATTTGTGAACTTCATATTCAATTAGAAACCCTTCCTCTTACTGAAGAAGGAACTCAATGTGAATTTCTGGCATCCACATGCGCATATATGTGTATCTGCACCAACACACATTGGATGTATAACCACTGAACAGCCTCTGAGAGATGAAATTATGATTTCTAGTTTTCCTCAAATTAGTCAGCCTCTCTCGTGAGAAATGATCAAAAAGATATTTGAATTTTGATTAAATGTAAAAATAGACAATCTCGAGAACATCTGTTGAAAGCACAACTGTGATCCATATCTGAAGCAGAGACCTGGGGGCCAGACAATGACTCATGCACCTGCTAGACAATCAAAAGTTTCCATAAATTTTGCCCCCTCTCCCAACATAAACTGCTCATTTAATTGATTTACTTATAACCTCTTTATACCAGCAGTAACAATACAAGCCCACTTGAAGACTTTCCTTATATCCACCATAGAGGGTGATTAATTTTCCACTGCCTGCCTTTAAGTCTCTAATAAACACAAGCAATGGCTCATGGCTCATTTATTATAACAGATTTCATTCTTCTCATTTGTGTGGTTTTGGTTTACTTCCTTATTTATATGCCTGCATATGCTGCTATTAGAAATAAGATGTGTCAAAATCCCCTTTCAAATATACTTCACTGGTGGATTCAAAAGTTGCATCATCAAAAAAATGCAAATCAATATTACATTGAAATTCCATCTTATTTTCATAAGGATGGTTATCACTGTTGCACTAAATTTTCCCTGCTCTCTATTTGACCTGCCCTCACTCACTCAGGGTCTTGTGGTCCTGACCCGGATCAATAAACCAGCATAACACAGTTCTATTTGAATTTTGCATAGTTTATATGACAATGGGAGGGGATGATTTACAAAGAAAAGGCTCCTTATAACCCCCACGCCATTCAAGCCCTGTGCTGGGCTGCACCCACCATTCCCCATCGCTTTGGCACCCTATGCCCATACACCATCTCACCTCATAGTCTGCCTCAACTCACCGCCATGTGGAGCTTGCAAGATGGGCAGGGCATCCGCTGGCCATTCTTGCCCCCCTGCCCTGAACCCCCACCATTCCCAGGCCACATGCCTTGGTCAGGAAGTTCCAAAATGGCCATGCTAACTCTCCATCTCTCAGTGCCTGGGCTAACTCTCCTTCCCAATGTCCTTGCACAGCTGTCCTTAGCCCTGCTCCATAATGTGCTGGACTCCTCCCACAAAGCATGGGAAGGATGTGGGGGCAGGGCTTATCAGAGGAACCCCCTAGCTACACTTCACCCCTTCCTCTGGCTCTTACAAACTGTCATTTCTTCTGCAAAATTTCCTGAGCCTTGGAGGGGGTGGCATATGAAGGGCAATCTTTCGAGATAGTGACCTCTTGGGCCTCCCCATCATTCATCTTCAAGATGTGGCCACTGATCTATCTCAGTGGTGTTTCCCCTATTATAAAGACAAATAGAAGGAAGTAGAAATATTTAAACAAATATGAATGCAAATACAAATGCCTAGAAGATATCCCAGTAGGTGTACCATATTCATTAAATAGTATCCTTGCAATGGCATCCCAGCTGAGGTCTATATCCTTCTCTGACACAGGGGGTTGGCCTGGTCTACAGTAATAGATGTGTGTTCCACCTCTAGGAGTGGGCTTTATCCAGTTAGAAATGTGTCAGTCATACTTATGTTACTCGAGCCATCATTGCACTAGCAGGCATTGCTTGGCATGTCCATAGTTTGCAGCATCAGGGTTCATTGTTAAGTAGACTCTTAAGGGATCCTTTCTTCCCCAACCACCTGCATAGTGCCTTTTAGCACTATGCTAATCATTCACTTAATGGCATGGAGTTTTTTGGCTTAGTCTCAGCTTCATCTCTTCTTCTCCAGCACTCATATCACGCAGTGTCTTCAGCAACATGGCCATACCGACCTTTCTAGTGTGCAACCGCCATTAGCGGAAATAGCCTTGGTGAATTTCAGGACCTGTAGGATCTCTTTGTGACTAACAGCTCATGGGGGGCAAGCAACCCAACTTTGGTACTGTAGTTTCTCTTGACAGTTTTATAGATTTGAGGGCCTCTGTTTCACCCAACCATAAAACTCCCAAGAATTTTACAGCTGTAGCTGGCCTTTGTTTCTTCAGGTATCTTTCAAATGGGTTTCACATCTGCAAAACACTCAAAGGTTAACATCATATATTAAATCAATCATAGACAAGGTCTACCAGCATGGAAAGGTTTTATCCATTTGTATTAACTGCTTTTTCCATAGATCTTTGTTAGGTACCATAACATGGGTAAGAGGCATTAATTTGGTTAGTTCTTTACTAACTTTATTATCCCTTTGGAGTCCCTCTGCACTCTGGGGATCTTACATGGAGCCTCTTTGTATTCTTTCATCCCTGATACATTTACAGGTGCTGGCTCCAGTTGCCTGACCTGGTACCGGGCTAGGGAGCCAATGTGTTTCTCTTGCTCTTGCTGCACCTGTTGGTTCCCTGAGTCAGGCAGGCCCTGGGTCTTCTTCCTGACTGTGGTCATATCTGCTGTCTCTCCACTGACCATACCTGGCTGCTGGGGGAGGCACTGGTAGGAAAAACTGCCTCCATCCCTAGCATAGCCTTTCTTAGGAGAAAAATGCAGCTTCTTTAATCTTTGAGGATCCTTAACTACCCCCGAGACAGTATTTATTCTCTGAATGCCTTTAGGAAACTGTTCTTCAGGTTTTTAAGCCTCCCAGAAACTCCTTAGTACCACATTTGGTTTTTCATCAATTTTTTTTCTTTGGGAATTTGGGCTTGGCATAAATCTTGCCACATTTGTCTTTGAATAACTCAAACAGACCATTTCTTCTGTCTGATCTTTTTTATATCTCTGGTAGAGTGGTCTGTTATTCTACAGATACATTTTACATGCTGGTCAGAGTCACTTAGATATGCTAAAGCTTCTCTCACTTTACAAAGATCCTGTCCCATTAATGGGCTTAACAAAACCACTAAAGCATTATACCATTCTGGCGGTCCCAGTTGAATTAAGCTTTCTTTTTTGTCTGTGGTGAACACAGTCTTATCTGGCCCAGTGAACTGGTCACCATATATTGCTTTTCTCATACATAGTTCTATCAGTAATTCCTATCTCTCCTTTATAGCCCTCCAGCCACTGTTAATAATGGGTGTTTCCCTTGGTGATGACCATGTATCTTTAATGCCTTGCACCAGGCATCCATTAAGGACTGCTATCCCCTGCATTGGCCTATATTGAACAGCCTATGTCACAAGGATGGATGGGTGGTTATATAACTCAGTTGTAAAGCACATGAAGGACTTAGACTGACATTATTTGCTCCCGTGTCCCATACCCTCATGAACCATGTGGTGTGGGGATCTTTGATTGCTTGCTTATATTTCCTAGTTTCAACAGCTCCAGTGTGGAGTATTTCCTAGCTACAGTATTGTAAGGGTTTTCCTCTTTTTGTATCAAAGGTTGAGTCTGAGGGGCAGCTTTAGCTACTTTTATTTCTAGGTTGTTCTTTTTTCATTACTATCTGTCTTTTCACCTGGATCCTTAAACGTCACATAAGTTAAAATGTCCTTTTTTTTTTTGGAAAATGTTTTATTACGAAAAATGGCTATGCCCCCTCCCTGGGTTCCTCTTTTGATTATAAGATTTTTTTCCAGGCTCTCTATAATCTTTAACAAATATTCAGATCCATGTGTCAGCAGGCCCCATTTCTCAAGTAACTGAGCTATTTTCCCACATCTACAGCACAGCTGTGGCCCAGTCATTTTCCCCTTTGAGTTCGCCAGATCTGCGTGGTGAATCCAACAGTGTTTGCCCCGGCCCTTGTCATTCTAATACATATTTCATGATCCACTGTGTGATCCATGTCAGTGTTGCCCCTAGCTCCCTTGCTTTTGCCATACTCCTGGGGTGTGTTGTTTCCTGTGCCATCCTGCCAGCTGCTCCAATTTGTTGCACTAAAATTTCCTCTTCCTGTTCTCTGACCCGCCGCTGCTCACTCAGGGTCTTATGGTCCTGATGTAGATGGACATACTGGCATAACACAGTTCTATTTGAATTTTACATAGTTTATATGACATTGGGAGGGGATGAATTGCAAAGAAAAGGCTCCTCATAACCCTCATGCCGTTCAAGCCCTGCCCCACACTGCCATTCTCAATCGCTTTCAAGCCCCACGTCCACACATCATCTCACCACATTTTCTGCCTCATCTTGCCCTGGAGCCTGGAAGACAGTCAGTGCATCCCTCTGGGTACTTGCCCTCTGCAGTTTGCCATTCCCAGGCAGCACACCTGGCTCTCAGGATTCCAAAATGGACGGCTAACTCTCCATCTCTCCACAGCTGGGCTAACTCTCCAACCAAGTGTCCATGTACAGCTGTCCTTATCCCTGCCCATTATTGCTCTGGACGCCTCCCACGAAGCTTGGGAAGGGGGTGGGGCCAGGGCTTATCAGAGGAACATAGAAGTCACAATCAGGAAGAACAGAAGTAAGGGGCTGGAAAAATGGCTCAGTGGTTAAGAGCACTGACTGCTCTAGCAGAGGAACTGCATTCAGTTCCCAGTATCCATATGGCATCAAAAACCATCCACAATTCCAATTTGGGGAACCTGATGCCGTCTTCTGACCTCTACAGTCATTGCATAACAATGTGCACCCCCATACACATGAAATAATAATAATAATAATAATAATAATAATAATAATAATAATGAAGTATACAAATAAAACAAATAATGTGGGGGCTGTTGATACATAAGAACTCTTATATGCTGCTAATGGACTACAAATTAGTGAAGCCACTATGTATGGTTGTTCCTCATAAATTAAAAATAGAACTACCATATGGTTTAAACTCTGTTTATATATCTAAAGGAATCGAGTCAGATATTGTAGAGTTACTTATTGGGGTTTATCAGGACACTATTTACAGTAGCCAAGGTATTGAATCAGGCTAGGTTCCTATTAACAGATGCATGAATAAATAAAATGCGGTACATATATAAGCTAAGAAACATTTCTCAGACACCAAGATGTAAAAAATCTTGTCATTTACTAGAAGATATATGGAACTAAAAATTTCATCAAATGACATAAGCTAGACTAAGAAGAGCAAATATTGCATGTTTTTCTCTCAAATGTAGAATGTAGGTTTTTAAAACATATAAAAGTAGAAAGTGGATTATTTGCTAAGAAGAGGGGAACTTTGGAATGAAGAAAGATGAATACAAGATGAATAAATAATACAGGGCTGATTATTATCAAGTAACATTGTATGAATGCATGAAAATGTCATAAAATTCATTAGTGTAAAATAACTATATACAAATAAAAAAGATAATAAAAATACAGAAAAGTCATAGTAATGACGGTCTAGACATGTGGTTATATATTATTAGCTGTGCAGAGAAAAGAAACGTAAGCGTTATTTAATATTTATCTATTTATGTATTCATAACATTAGATCTATGAGATTGTGAAAGTTCAGAAATCCTAAAAGCGTTCTGGCAACCCAGGAGAGCTGATGTCTTTGTTCCAGTCTGAATTTTAAGCATTAGAAACTGAGAGAGCTGATGAAACAGCTTTATCAGATATGGGGTTAGTGACTGGGAAGAGCTGAACTTCCAGTTCAAGTTCAAGGGTAAGGAAAAGTTCATTCTTAAGGTCAGAAGTCAGCTTGGAGGAGTTATCTTTCATTCTGGTGAGGTCAGTCATTTTTTATTTATTCAGTCTATTAGTGCTTAGATGAATCTCATACCAGATAAGGATGATAAAGGTTAACTTTGCCAAAAAATGCCATCATAGTACAACCCAGAATGATGCTGGAAAAAAAGAGTTTTGTGTACATATGACTTCATTGAGTTGACACATAAAACTTAAAGTACATCTGTTTTCATCTTTGTAAGCCCCGATGCAATAGAAGGGGGAAATAGTCTATGTACAAATGGACAATATCCAGTGCCACATAGTATTAGCAAAGATGAGGAAAATGAGATTGTGTTAAGATTTAACATGTAGTGATATGATGATGGATTTGGGTGGGATGCATGCAATGACATATTCAAGTGGATATTGCAAAGAAGTAGTGGGTAGCATCAATGGGAATTTAGCAAGAGGTGATGGTACTAAAGATAGAAGATATAAAGTTATGGGACTGCAGATGACAAGAAAAGTATGATGATAAGAAACATTCCTTATAAATAGCTAGGGGTAAAGAAAATTTTAAGACTGAGAACACAGAGTTTAGGAACTGAATACCTAGAGACTGGATAGGAAAACAAATGAAAAGTGGCTAAAAGAAACACCAGGGATTCCTTGTAGGGCTTGGAGAGTAAAGTGTCATGGAACACAAGTAAAGAAAGTTCCTGAAAAGGTTATTAATAGGGAGGATGTGATGGCTGATGAATGAGCCTTAATGCTTACACATTCCAGCATAAAAGTCACTACTGGACTTAGTGAAAGCCAGTGTGAGGTTTTGTGCCATACCTACAAAGTCTGGCTTTAATTCTATTCTACAGTGAACTGGATATTTGAGTATTATATAAAAATAGATAATAATTTCATAGAATTTTCACATTTTTACTTTATATGGTATAAATCAGATTAAAGTCATAAAAGTCACAAGTAAATAAGATATGCCTTAACAGAGAAAGGTATAAGCTCTCACAAAGCACAAAATACACAAATCTCTTTTGGGAAATATATCATACTTGTGCACGCAAATAGTCAGTACTGTCAGATGTTTAAGTGTTCATAAAATGTCTCTGTAATTTCAATTAAATGCACTCAAAATAAAAATCACAATTTGATTTTTTCTTGGAAAACCACAACTTAATCCTTAGGTTCATATTAAAAATTTAATGAATAAGAAATAGTAAAAACAATTTTTAAAACATGATACAAGTGAATAGATGTATGTTTTTGTTTATTAAATGTATTCTTCAGGGACTGATGCTGCCAAGTAAGTAGGTGCGTGTGAATTAGCATGAGCCTGCGTAACCATAAATATTTTCAACTAGCTATCTCTGTTATTTCTGACTCTATGTCTTTGGAGATGTACTGCATACTGTTAGAAAAGTCTCCCTTTAGAAAGATGAATGAGGTAGAATATGGTACACAAAGAGCCCAGACTTTGTCCTGTGATACAGTATGAATGTATTTACTGTCGGTTAGGAAATTGAAAACTCATTTAAAAAGAACAGAAGTAAAAAAAGCAGATATTGTAAACTGATGGATATGTTAGGATTTAGCTTGAGAAGAAGAGGTTCCTATGGGAAAGATTTTCAAATATGTGAGGTATGAAAACACGCTTGAATATTCATGGTATGAGCCAGCAGAACAGAGAGGATAAAGAAACGGGATGAAAAATGGAGGAACCAAGGACCATGAAAATGCCTGGTGGGAGGAGGGATCTGACTTCACTGGGAACAGGAACCCTGTAGAAAGTAAGGATGCTGACAGATCTTCAAGTCTGAACAGAGAAAGGAATAGTATTATAGTAGAACCCTGCACTCTCTGATCCTAAATTCAATCCCTTGCCTTACTTCTAAGTGAGTCTGAGAAAATTACTTATCCTTTTCTGTGTGCCAATTCCTCATTAATTGCCAATAAAAAAAAATAGAACTCAATTTACAGCTTGTAAGAAAGAGTTCTTACAAATGTTTGCTAGTCAAAATGGTCTCAAATATTGACTAGCAAAGTCAGTGTTTAAAGAGTTGACAATTATTACAATCCTTTTTCCCTGAGGAATATCTGGTAAGGCTTTCATTGAAGAAAAAGCAAACTTTATTATTATTACTATTATTATTATTAATTATTAATTATTATTTTTTAATGTGAACGAATGCCAGGCATGGTGGCACACACCTTAAATCCCAGCACTTGGGAGGCAGGGGCAAGTGGATTTTTGTGAGTTCAAGGCCAGCCTGGTCTGCATAGTGAGTTCCGGGACAGCAGGGAGACCCTGTCTCAAAAAGACATTAAAAAAAAAAAAAAGTGAATGAATGTGTTTCCTACCTGTGTATAAAATACACAATGTTGTGCAGTGCCCATGAAGGTCAGAAGAGAGCGTTGGATCCTCTGGAACTGGAGTTATGGATGGTTGTTAGCCACCATGTAGGTGCTGAGAATCAAACTCAGGTCCTCTGGAAGAGCAGTTAACCACAGACAGTGCTCTTAGCCGCTGAGCTATCTTTCCAGTCCTGGGAAATATTTTAAGAAGAAAAAGCAAGTGGCTGAGAATAAGAAAGAGTAGGAATGATATAGATGTATTATTTTCGGGCTAGAGAGATGATTCAGTGGTTAAGAGCAATGGTTGATGTTGCAGAGGACCCAGGTTCAGTTCCCAGTACCTATATCACAGCTAACAACCATCCATGACTCCAATTTCTGTGGATCTTTTCCCTCTTCTGACCTTTGCAGGAACTGCATGACACTGGTGAACTTACACACATGCTGGCAAAGCATCCATACACATAAAATAAAAATAAAAACGTAAAATTTTAAGCAGGAAGTATTATTTGATTGTTGGACAACTTCAAGATTCCACTAGAGTTTGGAAATTGAGATTCTATAACAAATTAAACAGGTATAAATTTTTCATATATACACAAAATTATTTTAAAAATATCCATTGCATACTAGTTTTTAAGATTGATTTTTCAGGCAATGTTGTCAGGTACTCATAGTTCTTACCTCTTTTAATCTTCAAGCAAATCTGTGCATAGAGTGCAAATCCATCTTGCCTCACAAATGTGTTTCAGATAATGTGGATCTCAAAAAGAAGTAGATTCACTGTCATCTATTCAAACAGCTGCCACAGCAATATTTTCAAAATGGGAAGAAATGATATCATAGTTTTGTTGTAAACCCTCCTGTGACCTCCCCCAGCCTTCAAAATCACACACCTTAATAAGTTTCATGGAATCTGCTACATCTCTGACTTCACAATGTTCCAGTCATCAGTCTTGTAACATCTTGATATTGCAAACACATGCACCAAACTCAGAGACTGAAAATACAGCTTCTTTTAAAATTCTGTCTAAAAGTATAGTGCATTTTAAAGGAGAAGTAAAAAGAATGGAAATTAATGAAAATAAATAGAGATGTTATTAGAATAACTTTAAGTTAATTATTCTTCATTATTTTTAAGTGTTCCTTCATGACTTTATTGAACTGCAAAATATACTCTGCAGAAGAGAACAGCATAGACAATGCAGGTTCTGTTTCTGAAATGAGAACTGTACTACCCTGTTTCTCCATTCTTGCAGCTGGGGAACAAAAATATGGTGGCAGGTGCATCCCTGGTGAAAGTCAACATTTTCCAAAATGATTTGACTTCAAAATACATCTTGGGAATAATGTTTCTCAAAAATATTTTGGGGGAATCACCAGGAGCTGTATTTCTTCCATTTTTTGTTCCTTATTCAGATCCAGAATTATGTACCTCATAAACTAAGAATATAATCCCATTATTCAAATTCCTAAATAAACAGTACCAGAAGAGGAGTTAATCAGATAGCAATTTCTAAGAAATACCAAATCAGTTTAGTGGTTTATTATTGATTCATATGAATAAGGAGAACCTATCAATCAATGACAGACAGTAAGACATTTATTTTGGAAGTTAATTCTGTCCAGAGTAGATTGTTGGTTACAAGAAGTATTGTCATGTGAAGGTTATGGATTGTGGATATTAATTTATTAATATTAAAAGATTAATTTCTCTCTGTGTTACTGAGACTAAAACCTATAGCCTTGCACATTTTAGGCTCTTGTTTTTAACCACTGATCAATTTCCTTAGTCCAAAGGATCAATAGCTTAGGTTCTACTGTAACCAAAAGCCAATAAATAGGTAAGCATTCACAGAATCACAAATGTACTCTATCATTAAATTAATTATGCTGTAATGTTTTTATTCAAACTTTATTAAATTTGTTTTCATGAGTAATAGGCTCAATTTGGTCAGAAAATGACTTTAAAATGCAGTTCAAACAAATGGACATTTATCCTTTTTGTGGGGGTTCTTTTTGAAACAGGGTCTCCCTGTAGACCCAGTTGTCCTGGAACTCACTATGTAGACCAGGCTGGCCTTGAACTCACAGAAAACCACCTACCTCTGACTCTGAGTGCTGGGATAGGTCAAGTCAGAGATTTTGGTACAGACAGGTGGAGGATGTAACAGCCTCACAAAATACAAACAGTGTGTGATATAGATGAAGAACCTAGACTTAGAGGATGTAGGTGACTGAGTTAACTAATTTCTGAGTGCCAGAGCGAGCCTAGAAATAAAATCTGTGTATATTAGTCTTCCTTTAGAATGTCTCTGAAGCTTACGTGCTTTGGAATAGAATTCCATGTGGAAAGACTTATAGTCTCACAGAGAGGCATAATTTCCATTCAAAAGCCATCATACCTTTCAAAATCAAATTGAAAATTCATCTGAAAGCAAAGAGACAAATGCTTTATAAACTAAGAGAATTTTTATTCTAATATTATTTTTTGACACTTTGTATTGCTATGTATCCAAGGATGGTCTCACACTTAGGACTTCTATTCCTGAGCCTCTGCAGTGCTAAGTATTTTGATAATTGTCAAAGGAAAATTACTAAGTTTAAAATCATGATGTGTCCTGAAATTCTGTTCAGCCCCTACACTGGATGCCCTTGCCCATTTTCATTTTCTGTGCCTGGCTTTGGTTCCTCATTAATAGCACTAATAATTATATCCTTACTCAAAAACATTGTTGCTAGCTTCAAGTAAACTAATATATACAAAAGGCCTTTGGAAACTCAGAAGTACAGTACAAATAGAATGTATTGCATTCTTTAGAATCACTAGAACGAAACAAAGAAAAAACACGTTAAATAACTTAATATTCATACAGCAAATGCATTACACCATTGCACAAATCACCATGATCATTTAAATAGGTAGGTATGTATCACTGAAACAGTGCTTGTGTGTACTAAATATATGCTGTATCATTATTTCTAAGAAATGTTTGAAAATGTAACCATAATCATTTTCAGTTAATTCTAATAACTATTACAGGAGTTTTCTATAAAACTGAAGGTAGGTGTGTTCTTTGAAAAAAGATTGACTTGAATGAAAATGAAAATATATTCTTGAAAGATTATCAATATTCATGAACCACACATTGGTCCAATTGTCTCTGAAGTGTAGTCTTTTAAACACCTTCTGTCAGGCAATTGATCCAACCAGATGTGCAAGCCCAGGTCCATGAAAACCAAGGGGGACAAGCTCAAAAAGTTTTGCTGCCACAATTCAATACAGCGTGTGGAAAGCCTAGCTTAGAATTGTTACTACAGTGAAAGTTTATCTTTGAACAAGGAAGTTCATATTCATAAATTCCCAAGACTTTACACAATTCAGCATGTACAGTTATAATGAAGAGGAAACTTGGAAATTCTACCATATTCACTGACTCACAGACTCATAAGTAAAGATGAGTCTAATGTGGAAATTTATCAGTCTCATCTCACTGCTTTCTTCATTCGTTCATTAATAACAGAGCAAACTTTCTTACCTGGCCCATTTCTGCTCTGTAGCTTAAACACTCTTTGACTAAGAAAGAAAATGAATGAATGTTGTTGAGCAAACAGATGACGGAATTCAGGAGGACTTTTTGGATACACGCTCAACCAGGCCATAATGATGAAATGAAAGATGGAATTAAGTTATCAAATACTCTAGGTCATTTCAAAGAGAGTTTGTGGGACTGAAAACTGCACATTCTTAGTGTTGTGACCAAAGATTGGTGCTCTCCACAGAATGACAGAGTCACTTCATAGTGCTGTGTTTTCTGAGGAGAGACATCCAGTTCCCTGCATCATCAATACTGAGTTTCACAAGTTTAACTAATGGTCTGCCTTTTTTGGATTATCTTGAGAAATCTTGAACTTCAGCAACCTTGGTGGAAACTGAATCACTTGTGGAATCCCTTAAATAAAGATTTATTGATGATAATTAAAGATAATAATAAACAAAATATTCAAACAAGTTGTGCTTTAAGGGTGATGAAGTTTAAATTCTATGACCCAAGCAAAGCACCATCAGAAGAGAATTATTTTGTTGTCCAATGAACACATATTTTAATGTATACTTTTTATTCACTTTTTGTGCATTTCATATAATAGATCATAATCAAATTTAGCCCCCCCTCCTGCCTTAGCACCTCTCTATGGCCACCCGCACCTGATTTCATGTGTTCTGTCATATATGTATTTGAAGGCCTATCCAGTTAAACATTTGTACCCAGAAGAAATTAATTTACATATGATTTGGTTATTTACTCTTTGGCATATATCCAAAGGACTCATTCTACTGTAGAGATCTATACATGTTTGTTGCTGCTCTTTTCACAATAGCTAAGAAATGGAAACAACCTAAATGCCCCTCAACTGAGAAATCGTTAATAAAAATGTGGTTCATTTTTACAATGGAGTTTTTCTCAGCAGTAAAGAAAGATGAAATCATGAAATTTGAAGGTAAATGGATGGAACTAGAAACTGTTATACGGCCTATCCAGTTAAACATTTGTACCCAGAAGAAATTAATTTACATATGATTTGGTTATTTACTCTTTGGCATATATCCAAAGGACTCATTCTACTGTAGAGATCTATACATGTTTGTTGCTGCTCTTTTCACAATAGCTAAGAAATGGAAACAACCTAAATGCCCCTCAACTGAGTAATAGATAATGAAAATATTTTCATAATGGAGTTCTACTTTTTGGTAAGGAAAGGCAAAATTATGAAATTAGTAGATAAATAGAACTAGAAACTCTTATAGTGAGAGAAGCAACACAGACACAGAAAAACAAATGCTATATATTCTCTCTCATTTGTGAATCTTAGCACCAATCCCTTATACTTGAATATACATGCAGATGTAACAGAAAGAGCCAGGATAATGGAACTGGAAAGAAAGAGCCAAAGAAAGGGGATAGTAGGAAACAGTTGTTATCAAGGGGGAAATAAGGGTATTCAACTGGGAAGAGGGGAGAGGAAGACATGCAGAAAACCATGGGCCAAAGGGGAAGAAAGAACTCAAGACTAGGGGTGATAATAGAAGACAAGCATTATCAAGTGGAAAATGGGGGTACTTTAATGGGGGTGGGGAAGAAAGAGATTAGACAGGGAGAGAAAGAGCATAGATAAATAAAGCTTAGGTTGTGCGAAAAGCCAGAGGGAAATGTATTAACTAAAAAACCCTTGAAAAATACATATACAATATATGAAGGCTACATAACAAGAAACACAGTACCAGACAGGAGAAACCTCCCTTTGAGTAGTTGGGCAAGGGTAGTCTAAGAGAATCCCAAAATAATACAGTCTACTGCCATAATCCTGATTACCTCCCAGAACTTGCAGGTAAGACCCTGTTGCTTAAGACAGAACATACATTATATGTAGGACTTGTAACAGTGGAGCTGAAACTGACCTAGAGATCATTCTGAACAGTAGCTCTATAATTCTAGAGCACACTATTCAAACTGCTAAGGCAGAAAATCAATAAGTGGTCCAACACTGCTGTAAAACCTAATAACTATGACTGGCATAACAAACTATATTGGTACAGTAGTGGCACTTTATCTAAAAGATAATCAACAAGTATTTAATTAGTCCAATTACTTTTATTTTAGGTGTATGAGTGTATTGCCTGCAAGTATGTGAGTGCACCCACATCATGCAATGCCCATGGAAGTCAGAAGACAGCATCAGATTCCCTGGAACTGGAGTAAAGGATGGTTGTTAGCAGCAATGTCAGGGCTGGGAATCTAATCAGGGTCCTCTGCAAGAGCAGTCAGTGCTCTTGACCACTCCACTGAGTCATCTTTCCAACCCCTAATCAACAACTTTTTAATTGAACTTAAAGCCTTCTCAATTGGAGGGAACTCATGGGTTACACTGTAAATATATCCAAATACACATGGTTGGAAAGGTCACAGACTTAATGAAAACCCTATCTCTGTCATATCTCTACAAAAATGAAATTCTGCACTGTATGCTAAATATGGGTCCTTCTATTTACCAAAAATTTACCCTATACCATTCATCAAAGAAGCATTTTCTGCAACAGAGGGAGGCTACTATTCACAACTAGCCACACACAGAGATTATATAACAGAATGATGCTCAGCCCTCAGTTACACATCTACAGTGAAAACTCTACACCTAAGGATCATGGAACACAGCAAAACAGGGGGTAGAGAGAATACTAATACTCCCTCAACTCTCACCAGCAAAGCTTCTTCATACAACAGAACATGGTGCACATAGTAGTCCACAACTGACCAAGTTTTAGAGAATAAGAGACTGCAGTGTGTGTGTGTGTGTGTGTGTGTTGTGTATGTGTGTGTGTGTGTTTTGCTAGGTGGAACACCTATATTAAACCTCATCCACTGATGGCTCAAGGAGTATTGCCACAGAAGAGGAAGAAAGATTGTAAGAGCCAAGGTTGGTGCGTGAACATAAGGAAACAGAGATTTTCAGACCTCTGGGAACTTGCACACATGAGCTTGCAACAATGGTGACAACATGCACAAGACCCACTAGACTCAATCTGAAAAAAACCCAGCATAGAACTGGGGAAATGGGTGGCAGGACCTGATCTTAGCTGAATGCATTATTTATATATCTGTTACTGTGTTAGAAACATTAACCCAAGAAACTTATAGAAGAAAGAGTTTGTTTGAGCTTACTGTTCCAGGGGAATTACAGCCTGTCATGGCGGAGAGGCATGGCAGGAGGTGACTGGGACAGGAGCAGAAAGCATAGTACTCACATTTTCAAGCAGGCACAGAAAACAAGAGAGTGACTTGAGATCAGGAAAGGCTTAAGAAGTCTCTGAGACTACCTCCAGTGACCTGCTTCTTCTAGGATGGCCACACATTCCAAAACAGCACCACCAACAGGGGACAAAATGTCCAAATACTTGGAGCCTATGGGGGACATTCTCATTCAAACAACCACACTGAGGAATTGTTGGGAACTGATTACTGTGAGATGAGGGAAGATAAGATATTCTTAAGTGAGTGAATACACATTTTTGTTGCAGTTAATAATTTCATTTTAAATTAAAGAAAAATAATTTGAAATTTCTACCACTTTCCAATTTTGGTAAAGTGTCACTAGTACTAGTTTACTAGCTAGTATAAAAAAACTAGAGGGAATGGTATTAGTCCAAAAACCTACTAAACATACAATATCTCTACATGAGTCCTTGAGTATAGCTGACGCTACATAACAAGAAATAGTGCCAGACAAGAAAAACCTTTCTTGGATATGTTGGCCAGTATAGTCAAAGAGACTCCCAAAATTACACAGGCTATTTCCAAAGTCCTTGATTACCTACAAGAACTTAATGGTAAGACCCTATTGCTAGAGACAGGACATACTTTGGACACAGGATGTGGAGCAATGGAGCGGGAACTGACCTGGAAGCCTAGCAGGAACTGACCCTTGAAGGCTAGCTCTCATAGCTTTGGAATGCACCAAAACCATGCA
Source organism: Nannospalax galili (assembly GCF_000622305.1). NCBI lineage: Eukaryota > Metazoa > Chordata > Mammalia > Rodentia > Spalacidae > Nannospalax > Nannospalax galili. Next base: position 1,165,551 of record NW_008358101.1, read on the forward strand.
AGTTGTTAAGGGAGAACATCAATTGATGGTCAAACCTCAGCTTCAGGGCCTAAAATCCACATCAATCACAGCAAACAATATCTGCATAAGAGTGGAACTTTTATTTTGACGGGAATCAACAGCTACCTAATTGGACTTAAAGCCCATTCAATGGGAGGAAACTAATATGTGGTACTATAAACCTAGCCAAATACATATTGCTGGAGAGTTCATAGATTTTAGAGAAAATTCCAAGACTGTCACATACTTAGGCAAATATACAAGTATCCAGTCACCACCCATCAAAGAAGCTTCTTTTTGAAGAGACAGAGATGGTTATAGAATTCCACAACTGGTCATATTGTATGTGAATAGCCCAAATGTAAGTGTCACATCTAAGATGTAACCTCTGCACATAAGGCTTACAGAATACAGAGCAAGGGATGAAGAGAACACTAATGCATCTTTTAATTCACATTAAAAAGCTCCCTCATGCAACAGAGGACCAGGAATGCAAAAGGTCACAAATGGCCAAAAGCAGAGAAAAGAGTCTGCAGAGTGTGGGTCCTTTGACAGGACTCCTGTATTAAAATCCACCCACCCAGGGCTCAGGGATCATTGTGGAAGAGGGCACAGAAAGATTGTAAGAGCCAGGGAGGAAGTGCTTGACCATGTGTAAATAGTCCTACAGGCTCCTGGGACTCTTATACAAACCTACAGCAATGGTGTCAGCATACATAAGACCTACACAAACTTAGACAAAAATCCAGCACAGAACTGTGAAAATGAACAGCCGGCTCCAATCTTAGTTGAAGAATTATTGCAGCTGATTATTGCTGGTGAGAATGAGCTGATCTTCTTAAAGGGAAGGACTTTAGATAGACTGACTAGATCCCAGTGGGACATCTGAGGGACATCTGGGGACTCTACATGACGGGCCTTAACACAGATGAAACAGCAGCACTCTTTTAGCATTGTTTATCAAGAAAGACAAGTGGTCATTGTAAATAAGATTGCCCTTAAATGAAGGGAGCTCAACAAGATAGTCTCATTCAGCTGTGCTAATGCATCAGGCAAAGTCTTGTATACCTCTTTTTTTTTTTTTTCACACGAGTGCACACCTTGTACAAAGCCCTGGATCAGAAAGCAGGGACATCTAATCTGATTGGTTGTAGAAACTGTTTGTGCCAGCTGCTATTTCTCTCCTCAGCGACAATGAATGTGATGATAATTGAAGGTTTTCTTTTCAGTGAGTACCTCTTCACTAAACCGTATTTCTTGATGATGATTAATAAAGTTATGACTTTGGATGATTCTGTACATCAAATGAAGAATTATGCCTGCCCTGCTGGTGTGTGTAAAACAAATATGTCTTCAGAGTTATTGGTAAGATAAAGAAGCAGATATTGAAGATTTTATCATGACTAACCAGACTCAGATTGCTGCTTCATTGACAAATAATTAAATAGTCAAAATGATCACGGGAATAGTGATGATGAAAATGATGATAATATTGCAGAGAAATATCCATAGACGACATGTTGACAATTTGTGGTGGGGTTATTGAAAGCCTAGAGCACTGTTCATTTATATATACCGGAATAACACTTCATGTGAGCTTATAAAACCAAAGAGCGATGTCAAAGACAACAGCCATTATTGAGCAGGCAGATAGCTATGGTGAAAACATACAAAGTATCCATGACTGGATGCATTACCTCCCTAGAAGGCCAAATTTCTGTTTTTTCCACTGATTTAGATATCTTGTCACTTAAAAATACAGTGTGAAGTAAATAGTATGTTATGTTCTTTATTGCTTAGTGTTTATGTGTGAATAAGTGTAAGAAAATAATCACATCAGTGACTGTTTTCTCTAGTTCAGTAAAGTACAAGGTTTTCTTTGCCATGGAATTCCTTAAAACATTAGGTAGCATCCCTTTGTACTTATGCATAGAATGCATATGCGAAGCATACATGAATTTGCGTTAGACACAGTTTTCATCCCTAAGAGGTCTCACTGCTTATGCACAGCTTGCACAACCTGAAAAAATATTAAATTAGAAACACTACTGGTTCCAAATATTTTCAAAGAAGAGTGCTTATACTATGTTCCCTTTCTTACAAGTGTTGTAAATACATTTATGAATAGTTCACAGAGTGCTACTGTGGTTTGGATCCTTAACACTATTTCCATAGTAATTGTTTTTGACATTTGTTAAATCCAATATTGAAAACCTGAGAAATGATGCTATTAATAGCATCATGAGTCAAACTACAACAATAATTTTGTAAAGTCATACATATTTTAAGAAATCTAATATATTTGCCTGTGAAAGAATTATTTCCCCTGAAATTTTGCTGATATGAACAAAAACGCCAAAATTCATACTGGTACATCTCTGCTCTGAAATTATTACCATTACTACACATAAACGAAGACCAAATAGTCAATTGTATAATTAGAACCTCATTACAACCTACTGTTATACTTTCCACATTATTTTACATTGATATTTTTCTACTAAATTATGCTTCCCTACTCAGTGAGTTAGATGTACAAATGTGTGTGTACATATAATTGCATACAGAAATGCATTATACTTAAAATATTGAAATCTTTTGGGAGTTTCTTTCCTGAATCTTTACTGTAATCATTAATCAAACTGAAAATGTGTAGCTTCTAAAACATTAAAACTATGAAATAACACAAATAAAAAATCATATGCCAATCATTTAAACTCATTAAAAAGTGAAAAATGTTATGATCAATTCAAGTGAGGATTTAACCAGAGAGAACTGTCTCCTGGGTAAAAGACATTTATATTTCAATAAAGAAAGAGTATATGTATGTGTATGAGTAGCATTTGCATAGCTATATGCGGTGTGCCACTAAACTCCTACTCCTTCAGAATTATAAAATAGTGTAGTCAAATTGAAACAGTCAATGGCACACAGGCTTGTCTAGAGACAGCATCTAGCACATCTCCACAAGCAAGCTGCAGGTCTTCTCTCCAGCTTGTTTTTAAATCTTGGACAGGTTTGTTACTTTATTTCATTATTTATGTGTGTATGTCTGTGTACATTCACCTGCATGCTGGTGCCTGTGGAGCTAGAAGAGGACATCAATTTCCTAGAGCAGCAGTTAATAGTGATTGGGAGCCATCTGACGTAGGTGCTGGGAACTGATTTTTGACCCTCTGCAAATCTAGGAAGTGCTCTTAATCATTGAGCCATCTCTCCAGCACTGGAAACTTGACATAGGTTTTAGGGTACTATCTCTAATTTGTCTTAACCGGTGTTATTCTTTTCCATTTTAAAATTTTCTTATGTATTATGTTCCTTTAGATTTCAGCTTAAATGCTGCAGTCAGTTTTAAAATATGCTATTTACATTAGTATGCCAAGTAACTTAGACTTTCTCAGAAATAGTTCAGAAGAGAAATAACATAGATCTGCTGCACAGTATTGAACATTCTAACATTGGTTCTAGACAATATGCACGTATTTACTTTAAGTGAAAATGAGAAAAGAGCTCATAAAATAGCAAACTGTGCCTCATCTAAATTTACTAAAGTTGGTCACTATAATTATTATTGGCATTATTAGGCAATTGGAGGCAAAAATAATACCTCATATTTGGAGGTGTGGATTACTGGAGATGCCACCCAGAGCCTTGCACATCACTAAGCAGTATCCTAAGAAATTCACTCTTTAGATTTGAATTTATTTAATAAGGAGTCAGAGAAAAATATTTTTTGTAATTCTTTGCCATTTTCGTTTTCTACTCCAGACTGTTCAAAGCAAAGACTTTCTGAAAAGAACTTCAAACTCCTTAGCAAATAATTACATGAACTGAGAAATGGGGCTAAACGAAATTTAGAA
>NW_008358101.1:1169669-1203493 GCF_000622305.1 Nannospalax galili
AATTCTTATGAGAAGAATTGAAAATGGCCAATAAATACTTGAAAAAAAATTTCAACATCCTTTGCCTCAGGCAAATGGAAACTAAAATTTCTCTGACATGCCCATCTTACCCTCATCAGAATGACTATCATCATGAAAACAGATGACAACAAATATTGAAGAGAATGTGGGAAAACACAAAGTTTTATTCATCACTGGTGGGAATGTATACTTGTATAGCTGCTATTGAAATCAGTATGAAGGTCTCTCTAAAAATTAAAATAGAATTACCATATGACCTAGCCATGTCACTTTGGAGTATATATCCCCAAAATTCTAAGTCAACATACAACGGAGATAATTGTACATACATGTTTATTGCTGCACTATTCAAGATAAACAATAAACTGAACCAGTCTAGCGATCATCAATAAACAAATGAAGAAAGAAAACATGGCACACATACATGATGGAAACTTAAACAGATGTAAAATAAATGAAATCATGACATTTCAAGAAAATGGATGATTATGGCAATCATTATGTTAAGTAAAATAAGCCAGATTTAAGAAGATAAATGATGCATGTTTTCTCTTATAATACAGAACCTAAATTTAAAATTACATCTATTTGTGGAAACATGGGGGTAAGGCCATGAAACAAGAATAAGGATTAGAAGAAGGGAGGATGAGCACTTAAGGAAGAGAGTAAAGAGGGTAATGAAATACATGTGATTGGAAATTAGAAGTCAGGTGTGCTATCTGTATGAAAGGAGGGAAACAGCTAGAAAAGGAAAGGGACAGTGGGACGCCTGTTGGGGAGGGAAGGAAGTTACACAGTACAGTGACCCCCCCAAATGCCATAATGAGATTTATTACTTTTTATGTTAACATAAAGTTTTAAATTAATGGCAATATTTCTAGACAGAGGAGGACATATTCATATTCTTCCTAATTTTTGTTTATCTTGTGGTGATAAGAAAATCAAATTTAACTGGTCATATTGAAATTTGCTCAAGCCTTTTTCTCCTTAAAACAATACTGGTAAAAAAAACTCCCCAGTCATATTTTGGACAACAACTCACTTGAAATGCAAACTCTCCTCAGCTCGATGCAAAGATACTTGGAGATGATTCTTTAGTTACCGCTGGTAAGACCACATGCAGCCTTCTAAAATCCAATTCCTTTCGTCATATATGATTGACTGATCAGAGCTCCCTTCAGACAGTCAGCACAAGATGCCCTGTCGCCTAATCAAATTTGGCCATGTTTTCCTTTCCACCAGTCTTCTGCAAGCAAGCTCATATCTGCACAATGAAATTGCCGTCAACCTATCTAGCTTCTCCAATTGGATTTCTATAACAAAATGCCAAGAGCTAGGTAGCTTATACACTACATTAACTTATTTCATTGAGCTCAGGAAGCCAACAAGTCAAAGAGCATGGCAAAGATTTACTGTTTATTAAAGGCTGACATCCAGGTCCACAGGATGTTATGCTGACTTTACTACATCTTCATGTGGTGCATAGAGAACAGCTCTTCTGTTGTCTTGTAGCATCACTACTGAGGTCCCAACTCTAGTGAACACTCTTTTCTGAAAGGCTCTGCTTTAAAATGTGATATGTCATTTCTAAGTCATATTACAGTTACACCATAACAAAGAAAAATCTTGACTTTAGCTTTTGGTCTTATAGCCAAGGATGGACATGAACTCTGAGAACCACCTGCTCTTCTCTGTCTCATGGAGCTGTGTTATGGAGCCAGACTTCACTGCTCCTTGTATTGAAGAAGTCTTTCTAGCAACAATTTGTGAAGTTGAAACTAGGATCTACCCTTAACTTATCAGAGAATCTTGGCCCTTGATTCCCAGATCCAAAATATCTAACACAGCATATCAAGTTGAGAATATATCATCTGTAATTCATTGTGAAAAGAAAACACAAAGATATTAAGCATATATATATATATGGTTTTACATGTAGTTTATCTTTAATAAAACTTTACATTTAACAGTTCCATATTAAGAACACTTAAAAAAGAAATGCTTTTGTCGTCTCTGACTATCACACAACTGAAATAAGCATTTTGATTAATATGTATTTATTTAGAACCTGTTTTGGAAAGAAACCCTAATCAAAATTCATGCATGTAACATTAAATTTTTATAGTTTAATGAAATATATACACCTTATTATTTTAATGAAATTGGTTTAGTTTGAAAAATTAGCATTTAAAAGTTTTTGAAATACTTAAAAGACCCAAAAATATTAATAGATGCTTTTTTTCTTTTGGTGTTTTTTATTATTTGAGAATTTTATACATACATATAATGTGTTTTAATAAAACACATTAATCCATTTCCCCCCCCCCAGTTTTTCTCCTATCCTCCACTATTCCCTTCCAATTCCATGGGTTCCTGTTTGTAAACCCACTTAGTATTGCCAGTATGTGCATTTATATGGACCATCTATTGGAGCATGGATAACTTCTTGAAAACTGCCTCTGTCTCACTTGGCATCCACCACCTTCCAATATCTCCTTAGGTTGGAAATTCTTGTCTACCTCCCCCATCCATGCTGTAATTTTTGTCTAACTTGGTCTTGCACAGACATGTCTTGTGCATGCTCTCATCACTTATGAGTTCGAGTATGCCAACTCCTTGTTTGTGTAGAAAACACTATTTTGCTCTAGTCTTTCTCTGAACCCTGAGCCTTATAAGGAAGAGATGTAATATAGATGTTTCTTTAGAGCTGGGAACTCTCCATTCTCCTATTCTCTGTACATTTACCAGTTGTGGGTTACTTTGTAAATTGTAGTCTACTGCCAAAATAAGTTTCACCTATGAAGTTTTTTGAAACAGGCTTAAAAAGACCCAAAGATAATGTTTAGTAGATTTTTAAGTTTCTTATGTTGCCCAAGTTTATAAGAGAGTATGTATTCATCAGATCTTTTAATATGAAATTAAAATACTCATTTATAAATCAGCACATGTGCCTTTTATTTGGGAATGCAAAATCTAAAAATAAAACCAATCATTCATGTGCACAGTAAAAAGATTAAGAAAGGGGGAAAAGTGAAGTGGCCACAGTTTAAAAACTTTTGACACAAACACATGAGAACAATTATTAGAAACACACATGACGCAATTATGTGAGACCTCAAACAACACATAGAAATGATTATCATATACACACATGACACAGTGACATGAAATCTAGGTGCACAAGAGAGGAGGAAGGTAGGAAGTTTATATCTCTATTTATTTGGAAGCATCAACAAACTTGACTGTAATAATCTGTTGTAAGCAGGCCCAGCTGAAGTCAAGAGGAAGACAATTGTTTGGCTCGGAAGAGAGTAATGTATGCAAATATTTTACTAAAAGAACATGGAATCCAAATTAAACACAAAAGATAAGGCACTAATCATTTACCTATGTACACATTTGGGTTTTGTAGGTTCCCAGGTGAACTGAATAGAAAACACAGTTTTAGAAAGTTCAGGGTTTGAATGGGTATAGACAGTAGATAAAGAAGAGAGCATTATTAAACTGATTATAAAAATCCTGTTAGGGTGATAGTGAAGGCAAGTGGAGATCCCAAAGACAGAATGAAGGGGTGGATGGAGATCCCAAAGACAGAATGAAGGGGTGGATGGATATTCTACAGACAGAATGAAGGGGTGGATGGAGATTCCACAGACAGAATGAAGGGGTGGATGGAGATTCCACAAACAGAATGAAGGGGTGGATGGAGATTCCACAGACTGAGTGAAGGGGTGGATGGAGATTCCACAGACAGAATGAAGGGGTGGATGGAGATTCCATAGACAGAATGAAGGGGTGGATGGAGATTCCACAGACAGACTGGGAGCCACAGCATGGTGGATGCAAGTTCCTCAAGAAAGAGGGAACCTAAACATCAACTTGCAGCAGTGGTAGGCAGGGTTCAGCCAGAGCTTGGTAGTGAGCTGCCACAGAGAAAATGATCTGTTTGAAAAGCAGGTGAGTATCATAGAAAGTAGTTTTAGGAACCAGTAAATATACCATGCAAAGTCAAAACCCAAAATACTGTTTTCTAGAAACAAATTAGAACAATGTAAAACAAATCAGAACAATGTAAAACCATAAAATAATTCCTTTTAAAAGTCAGTGACTAAAATACACAAAAAGATAATTTCCTGCAGCTTTTGCAAGCAGTGACTCAAGTGTGACCTGGAGCAGCAAACTGCGGGTGTACAGGGAGTCTGGGAGAAAAAAAAAACCCTGTGGTCCGAGGAGAAAAGCTGTTCTCTGCCAAGCTAGCAACGTGGGGAGAAAACGGTGGGGTGGAGAGGGCACCTGTGGGCAGATCCCTGGAGGACAGGAAGTACCACCTTGTAGAGAGGAGGAGCAGGAGTGGGAATGAGAAGTTTCACTGGCAGCTAGCCTGTCAGTTTCTGTAGCCAGGAGAGACAGAAGAAAAAGCAGAGGCAGGATTTTTTAAAAAGAGGACAGAATGAGCACTTCAGATCCCTTGCCATTCATTTTTATGGAGTTATGTAAATCAGTGAGAATTTGGATTCAGGCCACACATGATGGTTGTCCAATTTATATTGGGTCCAGACCTCAGCAGATAAATGAATTAAAGTGGCAAGCTTGAGTTCAGTTAAGCTGAATGCTTTAAGGTTGTGCTTAGGGCAAGCCAGGGATATATCTTTAGGCACAGAATCCTTGGACCCCTTTAGGAGCAATGTGAGACCAAAAGTCTTTCCCCTGGAATCATTTTCTACTTGGAGGAAACCACAAAACAAAATTCAGGGTCTGCAACAGGGGTCCCCTAGTTCCAGTGACCTGGAAGGCAGAGCCCAAGGCAAAAGAGAAAAATAAAAAAGCAAAAAGTCAAAGTCGAAGGACACCAGGTTCAAAAAGGGCAAAACCTGAAGGAAACTTACATTAAAGAATGAATGTTGGATGCTCTGGGAGGTCAAAAGCCTAGGTATGGCCTCTGCTCTGAATGTCGGAGGGGATAGGAGAGTCAAGGAAAGCTTTGAAAAATTGGGAACGATCTTGCCCAGCACACCAATAAAATCCCAACATGTGACTGTGATTTCCCTTGCTTATATAGGCAGAGGCTGAGAAAACTCAAAATCTAGAGGGTGAAATTTTCAGATCAGGCTAATAGCTGTTTAGCCCAGTAGTGAACTGGGAGGGCATTTGGACTCTCAATGGAACCCAGTGGAAAGGAGAGAGAGAGAGAGAGAGGAGGAGAGAGAGAGGAGAGAGGAGAGAGAGAGAGGAGAGAGAGGAGAGAGGGGGGAGGGGGAGAGAGGGGAGAGAGAGAAGAGAGGGAGAGGAGAGAGAGGAGAGAGAGGGAGAGAGGGGAGAGAGAGGAGAGAGGGGGAGAGGGGAGAGAGAAAGGAGAGAGAGGGAGAGGGGAGAGAGAGAGGGAGAGAGGAGTATGATAAGGAAGAGAGAGAGAGAGAGCTAGATCTCCTTGAGGGAATGCCTGGGGCTGGGAATCCCCCTGGGTTTTGGTGCCAAATGTTAGAAAATGTTACATCAGTGAAAATGAAAGAGGAGACTGACCTCAGTAGAAGATTGTTCTTTATTAAGAACATGGAAGACCAGCGTCTCTGTGACTGAAACTGAGGACCTGAAGCACAGCTGGTTCTAGTTTCTATGTGGACCAGTTATTGTTCTACAGTATTTGTTGGTTGGTTTTGTTTTGTTTTTAACATTTTTAGGGTTTGAGACAATAAGTGCTGGTGTCACAGTTCAGGTATTAGGGACAATGAATGCTGCATATGTTTTCCCAGATTTTACAGTCATGGGGTTAGGGATGTTGGGGTTTTTACACAGTTTCCATGCCAGGGGTCTCTCAACTTAGCTGGGGCTTTCCAAACTGAGACATTTATCCTTCACTGAACATGCTCAGATATTGTCTTGTCATTGTTTCTTGGATACTGTATTTGCAAAGCATTTACATTATATTAGATATTATACATAATTTAAAAATAAAAATAATCTTTCTGGGCATTGTGGCACAGCACAGGGGAGGCACATACAAGCAGATCCCATGAGATCAAAGCCAGCCTGGTCTGCATAGAATGTTATTCGCTAGCTAGGTACTACTTTACGGAGACCTGGTCTCAAAAAAAAATAAATAAAAATAAAAAAAATTTGAATTCCTCTTCTCTATGTCTTCACCAAAAACTGAATATCCAGTAATACAGTGGATGTCCACATTTTCTCCAGTTATGGAATTCAAAGGAAAAGTAACTGCTTCAATACTACAAAACCAAGGATGGTTGGAAATTCGCAGGAGTGAGAGGGACAAAGAGTCAAAATGTTCACAAGCATGGACATGATTGCTTCTCCCTGTCTTTTTAAATAACATTTTAAATAGATTTTTTTTGATATTTATAGAATATAATTTGATGGCATGTGTCCATGTGCTCTTTCTCTGATTTGCTTGTTATTGGTATATAGAAAGGCTATAGACTTTTGTAGGTCAGTTTTGTAACCTGCCACTTTACTGAACATGTTAATATTTTCTAGGAGTTTTTGGGTGAAATTTTTGGTGTCCCTTAGATATAATATCATATCATCTATAAAAAGGGATAATTTGATCTCTTCTTTTCCAATTATTACTTCTTTAATTTACTTCTCTTATCTTATTGCTCTTGCAAGAGTTTCAAGTACTATGTTAAAGAGAAGTGCAGATAGTGGACAGCCTTGTCTGGTTCCTGATTTCACGGGAATGCTTCCAGTTTTTCTCCATTTCGAATGATGTTGTCTGTGGGTTTGTTATATACAGCTTTAATTATGGTGAGGTATGTTCCCTCCAGTCCAATTCTCTCTAGGACTTTGTATATAAATGAATGTTGAATTTTGTCAAAGGCGTTCTCTGCATCTATTGAGATGACCATGTGGTTCTTGTCTTTGAGCCCATTTATATGATTATGGTGGATGATCTTTTTGATGTGTGTCTGTATGTGGTTTGCAAGTATCTTGTTGAAATTTTTTGCATCTATGTTCATTAAGGATATGGGTCCATAGTGTTCTTTTTTGGTTGTATCTTTACCTGGCTTTGGTATTAGAATGATGCTGGCTTCATAGAAGGAATTTGGAAGTTCTCCCTTCATTTCTATCTTTTTAAATAAATTAGGTAGTAATGGATTTAAATCATCTCTAAATGTCTAATAGAATTCTTCTGTAAATCCATCTGGGCCTGGGCTTTTTTTTAGTTGGGAGGTTTTGTGTTACTGTTTCAATTTCCTTATGTGTTATGGGTCTATTTAAGCTGTTGATCTCTTCTCGGTTTTGTTTTGGTGGTTCCCATGTTTTTAGATACCCATCCATTTCTTTCTTTTATGTTTTCAAATTTAGCAGCGTATATGTTTTTAAAGTATTCCCTTATAATATTCTGGATCATTTTGGTGTCTGTTGTGATGCTTCCCCTTTGATGGATGATTTTGTTGATTTTGAGGTGTTCTTTCTGTTTTTTGGTTAACTTGGCTAGTGGTCTGTCAGTCTTGTTTATCTTTTCAAAGAACCAGCTCTTGGATTTGTTGATTCTTTTTATTGTTTTCTTCATTTCTATATCGTTAATTTATGCTCAGATTTTTGTGGTTTCTTCTTGTCTGTTGGGTTTGGATTTCAATTGCTGTTTTTATTCAGGTGTCTTGAATTGCAATGTCAAGTCATTTATTTGTGTTCTTTTTGGTTTTTCAAATGTAGGCATTTAGAGCAATAAACTTCCCACTAAAGACTGCTTTCCATGTGTCCCAGAAGTTTTGTTGTGTTGTATTGTCCTTTTCATTTAGTTCCAGTAATACTTATTTCTTTCTTAATTTCTCCTTTGATGCATTCATCATTCAGGAATGTGTCGTTTAATCTCCATGTGTTCATGTCATTACTTAGGTTTCTTCTGTTGTCAGTTTTAAGCTTTATTGCATTGTTCACTGATAGAATGCATGAAATTATTTCAATATTTTGTATTTGTTGAGGTTTGTTTTGTGCCCCAGTATAAGGTCTATTTTGGAGAAAGTTCTATGGGGCACTGAGTAAAAAGTATATCCTTTGGTGCTTGGGTGGAATAATTGGTAGATGTCTGTTAGGCCCATTTGATATATGGTATTGTTTAATTCACATGTATCTCTGTTAATTCTCTGTCCTGTTGACCTTTCTAATGGAGAGAATAGGGTATTGAAGTTGCCTACTATTAATGAGTTGGGATTATTCTGGGTCTTAAAGTCCTGTAGTACTGTTTTTATGAAGTTGTGAGCACCAGAGTTTGGTGAATATATGTTGATGATTGTAATATCTTCTTGGTCAATTGTTCCTTTGATCAGAATGAAGTCACCCTCTTTATCTCTTTCTGATTAGTTTTAGTTTAAAGTCTATTTTGCCAGATACTAGAAAATCAATGCCTGTTTTTTCTTAGTACCAATCATTTGGTATATTTTTTCCATCCTTTCATTGCAAGATAGTGTCTGTCCTTGAAAGTGGAATGAGTTTCTTGCAGACAACAAAAGGATGGGTTTTGTTTCTTAATCCATTCAACTAGTCTGTGTCTTTTGACTGGAGAGTTCAGTCCATTGATGTTTAAAGTTATTTATGAAAGATGTATATTGATTCCTGTGATTTATATTTCTGTGCATTTCCATAGTTATACCTTCATTAAGTTTCTTTCTGCAATCCCTTGGGTATAGTCATTCCTTCCTTCAGCTCTTTGTATTGCTTCAAGAACTCGCTGAAGGGTTAGTTTTGTGGACATTCATTCTCTCAGCTCATTTATGTCATGGAAGATTATTCTTTCCCCTTGGATTATATCTCTAGGGAGTTGTCATTGTACTCCTCTAGAGGACTCTGGTACTTGGTGGGGATATATTATTTTGGTTTTTCATGTTATCATTTTTTCTCTGTGACTTTGACATGTGGATTTCTTTTGTAGTTCCTGATTCTTGTGTAAGACTCAGGCCTTCCTTTGTTGAGTTTAGGTCTGCTTCTTTTTGTAAACTTCATGTGCCTTGTGGTATGCTTGTTGGGCATGAAATGCTGGTTGGTCTATGCTTAGGGTTCTCTCTTTTGATTTTATATTGGAGTGGCCAAATTTCTTTCATCTTGCTGCTCAGGAGAGCCCACAGTCCCAAGTCAGATGAGGATTAGATGCTCTCAGACTTTCTTCTAAAGTCTGATTCTCTCCAGGAGAGCTGCTGGCCTCTGGAATTTGAGGGCTAGGCTGGCCTGGAAGCAGTCCCCAGAATTCGCTGGCCCCAGGAAGCTGGTGGCTGTGCCATCCAGGGATGCAATGGAACGTGGGGCTGAGAAGAAGCCTGATGGCTCCTGTGGACTACAGGGATGAATTAATTTGGTCTGGATGCAAAGGATCAGGAAGCAGTGGGTATTCTGGGATAAGAGGTCAGTCCAGGGGTCTGGGATGCCAAGACGAGAAACTGCTAGGGATGGGGTGTGGGAGCTGTGAGGGTGAATGAGGCTGGGGAAGTCAAGGCGCGGTGGGCACTGCCAAATTTACCCAGGAATGCTGCTGGCTCCAGGAAGCTGTGAGGCTGGGCCACTGGATTGGAATTTCTTAACCGCTTCCCCATGTCTATGCTGGGATTTTGTCTGGTTTAAGCTTGCATAGAACTTGAGCATGTTGTGACCATTGCTATGACAAATGAACATATGAGTAACTGATTGTCTGAAAAACTGAAAAACTCTATTTCCTTGTGGTCGTCCACCACCACTGCCTCTTACAGGCTTCCACCCTCCCTTCCAAAATGTTCTCTGAGCCTTGGGATGTGCAAGTTTGATATAGGTGAAATATTCAGGTATAAACATGCTACAACCTCTTGTTCTCTGTACACTGGCCAGTTGGGGGTTTCTGTGTTAATCAACATCTGCTCCATAAGGAAGCTTCTCTGGTGAGAGTTGATATATGCATTAATCTATGGATTAATAACAATAAGTTATTAGAGGAAGTTTAAGTATTTTATTTGTTATTTTTATTTTATATGTATGAGTGCATCACCAGCATGTGTGTAAGTGCATCAGAGCCATGAAATACCCATGAAGTGAGAAGTAGGTATTGGATTTCCCTTGAACTGTAGTTACAGACAGTTGTTAGCCACCACGTGGGTGCTTGGAATCGAACCTAGGTCCTCTGCTAGAGCAGCTGGTTCTATTAACCACTCAGCCATCTTTCCAGCCCTTGAGTCAGTTTAATAGGCTATTTAGTAGAAAACTGGTATTTGACTCTCCCCTATGTTCTGTGGCCTGTCTAGATTTGTGTTTCTAAGCCTGATATCAATGTCAGGTATGATTTCCATCCTAGGATGTAGACTTTAAATTCAATTAGAGAGTAGTTGATTATGCACATAATGTTCATGCCACTATTGCCCCAGTGGGTGTATCTTGCCAGGTGAGTTTGTAGGTCACAGGATCTATTGCTGGGTAAGACTGATGATTAGTTTTCCTTCTGGTACCATGCATAGCACCTTCCAACACTATGAACGCTAGCCAGCAGATGTGAGGCTCTGAAGTCAGCACTAGCTTGGTTTCTTTTTGTTTGTTCTATAGCACCTGTATGTAGTGTCTTAAACAATAGAATCTTACCATGAAGTTCTAATTGGTAACCAAGATTGGGGCAATGACTGGTATTATTTAGTGGTTGATGAAACCCCCAGTTAACAGCTTCTAGGGAGGACATTCATTCCTGACATTGAGTTCTTTTAATTTTTTTTTTCAGTTAGACTATGATGTCTAGAAGAGGTAATGTTTCCTTGTTATAGGGTAACTTGTAGTTTCTTTTTATAATGTATATGTATGTACTTTAAGAAGTTTCTATAATAGCTATTTTCCATATTACTTTTTATAAAGGCATTTTATGTCTTCTTACACACTGATTTACTTATTTTTATAAAGCCTCTCAATGAAACCTGCTCTAACCAAGTAGTCCTGTGTAGCAGTGCTTCACAGAATTAGGCGAGGACAATGAAGCTTGACCTCCTCTTGCAGCCTTCACTGGGGCACATCAGAAAATCATCCAGTCACACTAGCAAACACAGTATGAAATCAAGGCGGCAAATGAGAGGAGGATAAAGACAGAGCTCTAAGTGGAAAGTCAAAATCTAACAGAAGAGACAATGCATGAAGTCACTGCTCAGCCAAGGTCGAAGTATTTAGGCAAACAGAAGAGGACACATAACTTTTGTCCACATAATTTGAATTATGTGAAAATCTCAGTGGAACTGAAATCAAATCATATTGTGAGATCAGATTAATAGTCACTTCAGAAAATGACTACTTATGATTTCACTCTATATTCTAAGTAGAATGGGAAAACGTTAGATCTCTAATTTTAGTATTTGGAAACAAAATGAATGTATTTAATTGTAAAAATATGGATTATTGATTCTAAATTATATGATCTCACATTCTTTTTGGTAGTATACTCTAGTCCTGTAAGTTACAGAAATGATGGTGTTGCTTACTCCACAAAGCACAGATTAAAAGCATCCTAAGGTCTGCTCCAGAAATCACTGCTGTGTGTGGCAAGAATATCTTAAGAATGTACCTGAAATATAATATTTCTTCATCATTTCAGACCTATTCTCTAAGCTAAATTATATAAATGTGTTCACTGATTAATACTGCTATTACTAATGAAAATAATTTCTTTATTTATTGTGATTTGGAATATGAAAACCTGAAAAAATGTTGAAGTTTTTTAAATGAGTTTTTCATTCCTAAGAACAACTATAGAATTCAGTAGCCTGGATCAGGATTTCTTGAAAGGGAAATGCAGTGTATTTTATGTCTATTACATATCTTTTTGTTGCTGTTGTTTGTTTTTTGGTTTGGGTTTTTTGTTATTGTTGTTGCTGTTGTTTTGTTTTGTTTTTTGACAGGGTCTCCCTATTACCAGTCTAATTGGAAGTCACTATGTGGCCCAGGTTGGCCTTGAAAACACAGAGATCTACCTCTGCCTCCGGAGGGCTGGGAATAAAGGCACTTGATACCATGCCCAATGTGTATTTCTCACTGTATGCTAAATATATATCCTTGGATTTACAGACAAATGCACTTCTCACCACTCATCAAAGAAGCTTCTTTTTGCAACAGGAGATGACTACAGAGTTCCATGATTAGTCAAACACAGAGAATGAGTGTTTGTGAGCCGCCTAACCCTAAGTGACACATCTACAGTGCAACCTCTATACACAAGGCTCAGGAAACATCGTGTGGAACAAGGGAGAGAGAGATTACCAATGCATCTCTGAAGTCTCACCAGCATGCTTCCTTGTGCAACAGAGGGCCACAGAAGGCCACAACTGGCAAAGGTGTTGAGAATAAGAGACTGCAGAGTGCATGCCTCTGGATAAGACTCCTATGGTAAGCCTCAGTCTCCCCTACCTCCACCCAGGGCTCAGGGACAATTGCCAAAGAGGGGTAGTAGATGAAATGGAAACAGTTTTCCAGGCTACTGGGACCTTGATCATATGAACTTACAGCAATGGTGACAGCATGCACAAAACTCATGCAAACTCAAACAAAGAAAAACCCAGTATAGAATCAGGGAAATGGGCAGGAGGCCCAAAACTGAGTCAAGAAACTATTGGCAGCTGATCACTGCTAGGTGAGGGAGAGTTGGCCTTCTCTAAGGGAGTGACACTGTATAGTTTGATCAGGCGCCATTGGATTAAACCACACCATGGGATATCTGGGAACACAAACTTGACTCAATAGGCTTTACATGTATGACATAATGCACGAAATCAGGCATGGGGATTATGTGGGGATGAATATAGGGGAGAAGATCTAAATATGTTTAAGATGTATTATATGAAATTCACACAAATTCAATAAAAAATAGAAGAAAAAGCATGTTTTACTGATCAGGAACTCCTTGCAAAAGACCCTACTGCAAATACCCAGTTTGCTTTTGGTTTGTTTCATTGGTTTCTTTGCTGTCTTTTCTCTTCCATCTCCCTTCAAGCAGTGTAGGGCTTCCTGCTTGCAGTCTCTTGGTTTTGCCTCTCCTTTATTATTGTGACTTTAGCTCCATGTGACAAATGCATTACATTCTTTATGAATCACATTTCAATTATCCATAATAGTCTATAGCACAACATTTACTATTCAACTTTATCTAGTTCTGGTTAAGAGTTTTTTGCTTGTTTGTTTGGTGTTTTTGGTCAGGAAAAGCTCATACCAATTCATCTAAGCCCTTTTCAAAGACAAATTTAGATTTCTTAAAAACTCTTCTTATCGCAAAATTCAGGATTCTAAAATTCCATACAAATTTATTCATGAATACAGTGTAAGTCTAGTTGAAAGGTCACCGTCTTGGCTATTAAACAACCAGAGGTGGCAACAATACTTCTGAATAAATATTAGCTTTGTACTCTGGATGCTGAATAACTATGTTTTTCAAACTATGTCTGAAGATTTCCTGATTCACAGATGGAGATGTCAATCAACACATATTCATGACAACTACATAAAGACTTTTCATACAAATATACAATGAAACGTGAACATATTTCCCCACATCACTATACCTTGCCCTTTATACTTCGCCTCCCCTCCTCAGAGTATACATTTTTATATGTATAAATTCAGTTTTCTGCTTGAAAAAGAAAGTAAAAGGTATCCCTGGACTAAAATCTATAATACTATAACCTGGACAATGATCTCATAAGACTGAACATCTTAACCAACCCTTGCCTAGAAACTTAAATCTACCTCCACTTAATGAGCATGAGGAATTGTTAGAAATCCAGGATGTTTACATTATAAGCTGCCAATATATTTGACTTTGCTATAATCTCTACCACAGTTTGGCCAACTGCAATCTGGAGTCATATTTAATCCACTTTCTGTTTTGACAGATCAAGTTTTATCAGACAGAACACACACTTGGTCATTCTGTTCTGGGCTTAGTGCTGCTTTTGTGATAGAGAGGCGCAGTACTCAGATCTTATTCTCTTGAGTCTTTTGATGACCAAGTGTCTCATACAGTTACATGCTGTACTACATAGACAACATCTTACTCTGAAGTTACAACCTGGGAGGTCTGAGAATTTTGTATTTGATCTAGTATTTTGTGAAGTTGGTTGGGGCCATAGACAGTGTGCTGGGGTTTATTACTCACATATATTTGTTATACCTGTATCCCTGAAAAAACACTTCAGGGAATCAGAAGTGCACTCTATGTCCCTTCTTGTTCCTGATTGTTGCTCTCAATGTTTGCTTCTCTGCATCAGGAAAGACATAAAGTTGTGTTGGTGCAGAAGAGTTATGCAACACCAAACAGTGATTTAGAATTAGTTTAAGGAAGAGTGGGGCTCAGGCAATTGCTGCTGTTTCAGAAGTCCCCTGTCCCCTTCTGGCAAGGTGGCAGCCTTCTGCACCGAGTCACAGATAATACTGTGCTCCATTCTGCAAACAGCTCCGTAGAGGCTCTTTCCACTACATTTTTCATTTTGCACAGAGCTTTCTTGTTACTGACATTGTTTATCCCCTGCATCTTTCAACAGTGTAGATGCGACTCTAATAAATCTTTCTGATCAGGTAAACTCCTCATGGCAAAAATTGATCCAGATTTCAGATTTACTTCTCCATCACTCCCATAGCATGTCAAACTTGTTACCAACTTCTGTCCTAGCTTTGTACTGTCTTTAAAATCACCTTTCTACTTTATTAGAACATTTTCAGTGATCCCGAGCAACAGGAATCCATCATCATCTAGAGTAAAATTTCATTATTTGAAAATTTAGGAAAAGAAATTAAATGTTCTTCTCTTAGGTCATATACTAAATATATGCATAAGTGGAACTTTTTAAATGACCAATGATATTATGTAATATAGAAAGAAAATTGATTTGGTGTTTAAAATTATTTTAAACAACTTTTGTTTTGTAATTAATTTCCCTTTCAAAATTTGCATGAACTACCAGTGCATCAGATGGTAGTTGTGGAATGCAAATTTTGTTATATATTCAGAGTGATATCAGGAGCAATGATAATGCTAAGGACATATTCTGTTTTTCTTCATTAATTCTGCAAAGATGCATTCCATCTGCTTCCTCAAGTTGTTTAACACACCTTAAAAAATGAATAGGTTCAAAGAGATGGTTAGGTAAAATTGAAATTTACTTTCTTTCACACAAGTGGTTCACGGTACTTTAATTTATTCTGAAACAATGATGGTAGTATAAAGATGAGATGTAAAAAGAGTACATAAAACTCTAAACTTTAGTGTCCCTGAAAGGATACACCATATATGTAAGTCACATATCAGTGATGAAATGAAAAGTTCTCTAATAATGAGAAACTTAAAAATATTATTTAATAATCAAACATGCTTATAATGTATTTGGAACAAATCCCCCTCCAGTCTCCTTCCATGGAAATTCTACCCTATCCCCCATGGCATTCACTTCTCTCTCCCCCACTTCTCTCTCTGACAGTCAGTAGCTGCTATCAGCTACCAATAGCTCCTCACATAGGGACAAGACTTCATGAGCTCCCTATAAGAAACTTAAATTTAAAAAAAAAAACAATGAAATGAGATTCTTCAGAATCTGTGGCAATGATTAATATTTCCACCATGTTTGTTTACTTTAAGCAAAGAATCCACTCACATTAGCACTTTGGTTTGAGTAGCATTTAGAACTATATTATCATCTGAATTTATACAATGCAAGCATAGCTAATTCATTTATTATTCCTAAATTTCTATGTTCTAATCTCCACTGAGTTATTCTGATGCATATCATTAGAAAATTATAAAATCATTTTCTAGTCATGTCCTTTCCAAATGAGGAGCTGACACGTTTCACTTTTGCTACAAGGCTCCATTTGAAAGATTATATTGTAGTGTGAATGAAGTTCAGTAATAAGAAACAGTTTGATATGTCAGTGTAGAGAATAAGAGAGCAGGACACATTACTGTGAGGTTCCTTACCTGGGAGAGAAGATGTATCAAAATTTATTACTCCATTTCAAGGAAGTTGAACAACTGTGCAGAAACATGGAATTAGAGTGAGGGAAGAGCTGTCTCCAGCATCCAAAACATGAGTCTGGGCCAGGCTCATGTTCATAATTTTGTCTAAAATGAACTAAGAGAATCAAGTAACATGCCCAGGAGTAGTATTGAATGAGTGCTGTAAATAGTAGTGTGTAAAATTGTTTATGAGGTTTTTTAAATACCTGCATATATTAACCAAAAACTCCCTGATAACATGTGTCAGTTGCAAAACACCCTTCTGTTATGCAATGAAAATTTTTTACCTTTGCAAAATCCTTGTGGTCAAATGATAACTATCAATGTGCTAACATTGGCAGGTGGTGGCTTTGGTAGTTAATTCAGACACAAAATTCTGCATTTAATGACTTTAGAAACAGACACTAAAGCTCTTACTTCTCTTTCTTCAATAGACAACTGAACAGAAAATGGCCACCTGCAGACTGATAACAACTTTTCTTTTTGAATTTTTGTGTATTTCATGCAAAATATCTTAATCATCTTTACACCCCCTTCCCCATTTGCACACTTCCATAAGCCCTTCACCACTGGATTTCATGCATTCTGCCATTTATGTTAAGGTCTATAGAGTCAAATTAGTGTCATCTGATGCTCTTCAGTGCAAGTTCATTCATGAGGTCGTCAGCCTATCTAGAGTTCCTGCCTTTAAGATTAGCTCTTCTTCACCCAGTAGTAATCAGCTGCCAATAGTTCTTCAGCTCTTAACAGAGACAATGCTGTTCCCTTAATCAGTGACTTCCTGAACTAAAATACTTTACAAGCGGGGCTGGAGAGATAGCTCATAGGTTAAGAGCACTGGCTGCTCTTGTAGAGAACCTGGATTTGGTCCAGTTCCAGGGGATCCAAAGCCCTCTTCTGGGTGCACTTACATATATATATATATATATTTAAAATAATAAAATTAAAAATAATATAGTTTTCCAAAGATTTAGGTGTCAAACAGTATACTCTGTACCGACCTAGAAATGTATTTCAAACATTTTACCACTGCATTTATAAACATGCAATCTTATAGGACTTAATTCACAGGATAAAATAACTGAAATCTGGTGGGGGGGCTATGGGAAGTGGAAGGGGAGAAAGTATCTAAATTTAACTTAAATGTGTTATATGAAATACACAAAAGTTCAATAGAAATAGATTAAAATATGCAATTAAGGTACAAAACAATGTTATTTTATTTTATTTACTCTCCCTCTCTCTCCCTCACTCTGTACACACTCATGTGCCCATGTGTGTGTTTCTGAAGGTATTTGAGTACCCCTGTGCACAGACAGTGGTCAGAGGTCAAGTTTTAGGAGTCCTTTCACCACTTATTCTGGAGTTGGAACTCAGGTTGTCACTTGTGCAGAAAATGTTTTTACACTCAGCCATCTCACCTTCCCTGAAAACAATGTTTTATATATGACATTTTTTACACTTCTAATTGCATATATCCAATAATTTGGGGATAATACCATTGTCCATGGGCAGAACAGTTAGGAATAAAACCAATGTTTAGAAAGGAAAGCATATCAGTGATCTTTGGAAAGCTGTCTACACAGGGTTGCTCAGTAGAAGCAGAGGTTGTGCAAAAAGGCCTAGCCAATCTTCTGGAACTTCTGCAGCAGAGTCTTGCTTTCATCCTCCAGCCTCTCTGTGTTCTTCTGGAACTGGCCAGCTTACAGGTAAGGTGTGCTCACAAGGTGTCTTCTTCATAGTTACCTGGAGTTCCATGTTGATCTCTGGCATTGGCTGAGATGTTTCCCATTCGCTCAACAATCCCATCTTGGTATTTCCATTTCTTGTTTTCCTTCTTTATTTTTGGCTCATTTTTTGTGTTGTTACTACTAGTGTTGTTGACTCAGGGTCACGTGTAGCCGAGGATAGCCTCCAGCACACTGTGTAGGCAACATCGATTCTTGAACGTATGACCCTTCTGCCTTCACAGCTTGAGTGGAAGGAATATGAATGTGAACCACCACACCCAGTTTATTAAGTGCTGTGGATATAATGTAGGGTCTTGTTCATGCAAGACAAACACTTCAAACTGATCTACATCACCAGCCCCACTCTTATGCTTTATCATTTAAGATGATATTCCCATTTTGCATAAAGATCTTCCTCTTAGCCCATTATGTTTGCATAGATATCATACCCATGTACTTGCCCTAACAACTTCCATAAAGTGTGCAGATTTGGTACATTTGTCTACTAATCTGCCTTCCTTAGTAATTACTATCTTCAATTTTCTCTTCTGTCATATTAACTGTTGAACCCAGGTTCACGATTCAGCAATTGGCGTATTGCTGATACTCGTTTTATAGAATAGCTGAATGAAGTGCTTGTTAAAATTGTTCTCAGTAGTTCTCTAACAGAAAGATTTTTAAATGAATGATGGTTTTCCCCTGATAATAAAATGACATAAAAGCTAAATAGAGAAATCTTGGCCTAGCAAGGAAGATATAAATGATATTACAGTTAGTGGTTAGGGCTCACTGTAGTTGAACTTGGAAATATTCTACTTTGTGCTGGTGACAGTACTGATATTAAAGACATCTCATGTTGAAACTCTATAATTTCTACACTGTGCATTAATAGTTTTTCGATTTTTCTTGGTCCCTAGTTCATTGATATTCAAATTGCATTGGTGTAATTTTATTTCAATTGCAGGTGCACATGGAGCATTCTAGAAAGTAGTCTTTAGAATATAGAATTTGGTAGTTATAGTCACTATCAATCAAATGTAATAAAAATGATTTCTGGATGAATAATAAAATTTATGCTTTCATTATCTTTATGAAACACCTAAAATGACAATGAAATAAACTAATTTATTATACTTCGTGGAATAAACTGAATTTATTTCACATACCATCACTAGCAATTCCACTTTAATAGATTAATGAATTGTCAAATAACATTTCTGAAGATGTATTCAGAGAGAATTCAGCACCTAAGGTTTTATCTCTTTCTTGTTTTTTTCCATATATTTGATTGCTTTTCCTTTTGACCTTTAAAATTACATAATTGTCTGACAATATATTTATGCTGATGCACTAAACAAGTTTTAATAAGTGTAATTTGTCTTAAGTGAATTCTACATTTCTTGCTTTTTATCAATAGAATCTATGTTGAGATTTAAAATAATTTCCCTTTAATTTTCTGATTACCCACAGAAGCTATTTCAAATATTCTCCATTTATTACCAGCTTTTGTTCAATTAATTATGATTTCTTTCTATTGTAATTAGTGTTGGTGCTTCAAATTTCCATTCTAGAACTGTGCTGTCCAAGACAATAATAAAGCCAGTTGTGGTAATTGAGAAATTGACATTTGGCTAATTCAAACTGGTGTCTGCTATACTTGTGAAGAAGACAGAGAATTGTAGACAGTGAAGGAGAGTAATGTAAAACATGTTATTAATAAGGAAAGAATGGCATTTTATTATATCTGAATAAGTCAAATGTAGTCATGAAATGAATTTTGAATGCCTCAATATGCTTCTGTCTTGTGTCTACAGGAAACCTCACAATCACCTGCATGACTGGCTTTCATTGCACCTCTCATTTTTCCATAGGGAATAACACTTTTTTGGTGATGCTTCTGCTAGTATTGCTCAAATATTCCCTTGTCTTCACTGCTTTTGTTTTTTACGTGTGCAATACAGTTCTTTAAATTATCATTTACATTGGTACCAACAGGGATTGAACTTTGAATTTCTACTATATTCTATGTAGAGAGTGGCTGTTGCTTTTGTGTGTGTGTGTGTGTGTGTGTGTGTGTGTGTGTTTGTATGTGTGTGTCTGTATGTAACCACAGGTGAAAATTTGGAAGTTTGTCATCTTTGGGGTTCTCAATTGGGGATGTTATATGGAATATGTGACTTTATTCAATCAATATCCATAAAAGAAATACAATGCTTCTGTTTTTTTTACATAAAGAATTTTGAGATTGAACAACTAGTTAAAGGTTTGACTCTTTAAGGAAAACTTATTTTTTTAACTTATGAAATGTTTACAAGATTAATAAGGCAATAATATAGTGATTATTTGACAAACTAATCACATTATTTGGCATTGAAAATATTTAAAATTCATAAAATTTTCTTTTTAATATTTATTTAATTTTGTGAAGTATATCTTCTGCCCCTTTGTTTTCCTAAGGTGAGGTAATCTGGCTCATTCTGCGAGTGAGAGAATAGAAAATATTGGCTTATGTCAGGGTGTACCAAAATGGCCAAGAAATGTGATAGCCATATATACATGGTGAGAAAGAGAGCATTCACAGTGAATTCTAAGAAAGGAAAGAGGGACTCTATGGATGCTCACATCAACAAGGACATAGATTCCTGTCATTAACTTATTTTTTTAATTGTTTCATTTTTTATTTGAATACAAACTAAACTCGAGTTGTATTACAGAATTATTCTTATGATAATTGTTTCACAAACACACTAGGCATGGTACTACAGGACTTTAGTCCCAGCCCTTAGGAGGCAGCAGCAGGTAGACTCTGTAAGACTGAGGCCAGCCTGGTCTGCACAGTGACTTCACTGTACAAAAAATATTTATTTTTTTATTTTTTTTATTTTATGTGTATGTGTGTATTGCCTGCATTTAGGTAAGTGCACCCATGTCATGTAATGCCCATGGAGGATAGAAGATGCTGTCGGATACCCTGGAACTGGAGTTACAGAAAGTTGTTAGCCGCCATGTGGGTGCTGGGATTTGAACCCAGGTCTTCTGCAAAACAACCAGTGTTCTTATTTGATGAGCCATCTCTCCAGCCCCCCAATACATTTTTAAAGTCACTACTCTTTCTATCTTTTCCATTAATCATTTTTAAATAATATGAGATACTCAATAGATATAAAGTGCCTTGAAATTGTTTCTCATAACATATATCCTTATTTAATGTAGTCTTAGGGTGACTCAGGTACTGAAAGCATAAAAAATTAATACATTGTTATTTTAACACAACATAGGAGTAATTTGCATCCCATGTCCAATTGAGGAGTAGTAAACCTTTGTGGATTCAGTTTAATTAATGTTGCCCCCCAAAGCATACCGATATTACAGACAACTATGCCAAACTCTACCACCACATATGACAATGTTGTCAATTCTTTATGATAACAATAAGCATAACCTAAGATTTACGGTGAAAAAAATATGATTGAAAGATATTACCTTTCTATTTCAACACTATATGCTCTGCCTAGGCACTCACTGAAAACACACATCTGACCTGTGATTTGAAATGTCTGAAGATGTGAAATCTGGTTAATCTGGCATGTTGCTGTGCTCTATTTTAATTTACTTAACTTTAATAAGACAGAAGTTGAATAATGGAAAATTTTAAAGTGTCTTCCACTTTTAAAAACAGCAGAAGCCTGAAAATGGAGGACTTGGGGCAAGGAGAAATGTGGTCATAATATTTTGTGTGATGTTTTCAAAGAACTAATAAAGTTCTTTTTAAGTTTTTACTTATTTATTTTGTTTCATTTACTATTTTTAGTTTATGTATATGAGTGTTATGCCTGCACCCATCTGAGTGCACCCATGTCGTGCAATGCCCACGGAGGTTGGAAGAAGGAGTCGGATTCCCTGGAACTGGAGTTATGAATGGTTGCTAGCTAACATGTGGGTGCTGGGAAACAAACCCAGGACTTCTGCAAGAACAGTCAGTGCTCTTAAACAATGAGCCATCTCACCAGCCCTGAATTAATTAAAATTTTAAATATTTCTTCTTAACTTTTATTCTTGAGTATGTATGTTCATTGGACATTGCCAATGAATTAGCAGTCCTTTAATTTTTGAATTTTTGACTTAATGCCAATATTAACCAAAAAGAAGTAAAGTAAAAATAATTGTTGGGGGAGTAGAGGATCTGACATATTATATGTGGTGCAATTTATGGTTAAAACAATCAGCTAATGAAAATCAAGACATAGTGTAAACAATCCAGAACACATGAAGTCAATACTGAAGGCATTATGTTTAAAATCTAATCATGATAACTGGAAATCATTTTGTTTTTCTTTCTGGTCCCTCTGAGTAGCTTTACTATTGAAAACTCAAGCAGATCTCTGTGCCTAGAGAAATAACAGCCACATCTTAACTCCCCAAACTTATATGGTTTTGTCATCTCTGTAACTTAATATCTTAGCCCCAAACAGCAAGAACTTCATTTAAACTAAGTATGAATAAAACAAGTCAGATTATCATTTTTTAAGTATGGCTTATGTAACCTGATAGAATATATATTTGAGTATGCTAATGTAATTATTTACATGTTTAATTTCTTCATGAATTCTGTCTTCCTATCTAAAAATAAGTGGATGAGACTATATAATTTTCATATGTCCTTCCAATGATATGTTCAAATTTTATTTATAATATCAAAAATTAATTTAATTCCAACTTTTGATACACATGTTGTCATATATTTTTTATCTGTTTCAACTTGAATTCCACAGTTCTTTTGATTGTTACTGTAAAGTCCTGCTTTCCCCAAAGCATTCCAGGAATTTGATGACATTTTAGTAAACAACACTCTTCAAAAATCAAAGAGTATGCTTCGATTTTTAGTTGCATTTGATTATATTGTTTATAATTATCACATTCTAACTTGTGTCAAAACTTGCATAACTATTTCCTAAAACATTGCCAGATAAACTGTGTTCTACATTGTGTCATTCATATTAAGAGTTAGGTATTACTGAGCTGGAGAGATGGCTCCATATGTAAAAGCATTGGCTGCTGTTACAGAGAACACTTGTTCAGTGCCTAGTACCCACATGGTGGTTCCAACCATCTTTAGCTCCAGTGTCAGGGGTGTAGCACCCTCTTCTGGGCTTCATGGGCATGGTTTTGCACGGGTATACTGACATAAATGCAGGCAAAACACTCATACACATAAAATAGAAATAAAAGAAATTAAATGTAAAAATATATATTAATCACTGTCATAATTGTGCAGAATCCATAACTTCTGTATATTTTAGGACAAAAACGGTACTGTATTCTTCACTGTGCTCATGGTTTTGTTACTTATTTTGTTATTTTGGTCTATGTGAATGTGTGTTTATTTAAGCAAAAATATTTTACTCTGTTCATTCATTTCAATATTTCTTTCATTGTTTTGAGTCTTTCATGAAAGCATTAAACATTTCTGTCAAAACGAATCGAATTTACATACACACAAAATATCTGAGGGTCTGTGTATTATAATCTCGTCTTCTGATATGAAGGGGGACAGGCATATCCACCAATTTCACTGTATTTTTTTACCTTGTAGATGATTTTAACATACAACCAGGTTTCTGTAATGAGTAACTTATCTACCCACAGTCTTTCAGCCTCATTGTTCCTTTACGCAGATTCTTTAAATTGGCCTTTGTACCTCTGACATCACCCGTGTTCTATTTCAATGATTGCTGTGTTGATATTTCACAAATATTCTGAGATCAAAATCTGTTTCTGTTCTTAGATTCACTGTTTGTCTTTCAAACAAAACTAAAAGAAGGAATCTGAAAAATATTCAATGAAATAGTCAACGATTTTTGCCACAAAGTAATACTAATCTTTTAGCCACAAGTTGAGAACACCAGACAGCTTAGATTACCCCCCATAAACAGAGATCGTTCAGAATTTCCCACTGAATATTCTGAGTATAGTATTATTAATGCAATATAGTCCCTAGTCCAAAATTTGCTTAGGTAAGCTCTACTGCTCCAGTTCCAGACAATTAACACTCCCAGTTACCTGACACACTTTTTTGAATCTCAATTTTCTTCTTGTTCATTTGGCTCCCTCTATCAGTTCTTTTACTAAAATATGTCCACTACATTTTCTTTTGTCTATTTAGTCTGAGTTAAACCCCTTTTGCATTTTATGTACTAAATGACCAAACTATGAATTCCTTGCTATGTCATATTTTTTAATTTTCTCTTGTTTCTCTATTCAAATTTTGGTATGTATTAAATGGCATCTTTTAAGTTTATTAAAAATAGTGTAATGTTTTTAGCTTAAACTGTTAATATTTATATTTTAAAAATAACTACCTTTCAAATATTTAAATTAGTATGAAACTTTAGATAATATATTAAAATGTTATGGGACTGAAAATATTTTTTCAAAATACTTCAGAGCTGAATAAGCCTCAAAACTGGAATTACTACTCTAATTCAATGATAAATACACTGAAATATGTGTATTTATACTTTAAAGACTCATTTTTAAGTGAAGAGTATATCATATAGCATTCAATATACTTTCATTAAAAATACCCAGATTATTCAAATAGTTATGACTATTTGTTCAAGGAGTACCTTGAGCACCCCCCCCTTGCTCCCTGTCCCTCTCAAAAAACATTAGAGGTTCTAGGCATTATTTTTGGCTGCTCACCATATTGAAGTTGCATGACCCTGCTGCTGATCAGACTGCACTTTGGTTGTAGAACATAGAGAAATCAAGCTTGAATTGAGTTAGAGGCTTTCTCTTAATCAGCTAGCTTACACAATATCATAAGTTCTGTACACAGGCTGCTTTTAATGGAAGAGTCATGAGCAGCCTTACCCAGCTATAAACCCTCTGACCTATAGAATCAGTTCACCTTACCCAGGTGTAAATCCTATGGTACACAGGACCCATCTGCCATACCCAGAGGTAAACTTTAGGATCTACAGCAGTAATCTACCTTACCAGCTGTATATCTTTGATTTATGTTACCCATCTGTTTTACTTAGTGGGAACACAATAACTAAGAGTACAAATCTGTCCTGTCAGAGGTAAACCTTTAATCTACGATACAAATCTAACGTCTAGCTGTAGACACTCTCTGCATGCTTTAATACCAACCTGTTGGAAAATGGGCCCTCTGATGCAATCCTCATATGATTGTCAACTGCTTTATGATTGAATTTGAGGCCCAGTCTTCAGGAAGAAATCCATTCATGTACTGACTTCAAAGGAAAAAACTCACATCCAAGAGCATGTAGGGGACAGAGATCAGACTGGATTGGTCTTTAAAAAGAGAAAAATAACAATAGAATACATCAAGTCGGGAAGAGGTGGTAGGGTTGGGATGGAGTTCTGGGGGGTGTATGATTGTGATATAAATACAATATGTGAAATTCTTAAATAATCATATGAAAATCTTTTTTTAACAAAGAAGAAAAAAATGAATGTTGAATCGCAAGGTGAAGAAAGACATTTTACCATACCAGGAGAGTTTTGAGCTCACCGTAGATGAATAAATATAATAACTTCTAAGGATGTGTTAATGTGAAGGAAGCATGGAAAAGAAATAATGGCAAGAACTGAAATATGAGAAATACTCATAATTCATCAGTATTTGTGATTGTAAAGGGCACTGGCATGCTCTCTCACATCGTCATAGCAAGAATCAGGCTATGGAGGGAAGTTTGAGCCTATTTTATTTTAAATTCCTAGGATATAGGATAACCTCAGTAGACATGTTACATGTAATCTGTCTTACTGAAATGAGATGGAATAAATACTGTGTTAATTAAGCTACCCATTTCTATAGTCAGTTGTAAAGTTTCCTATGGCAACTGTTAAAAATAAAATGTGCTGTGATTTTAACAGTCCTCTGCATGAAGTACAATTTAAATACTTTAATTTTGTAAAAATGTGATATTAATTGGCAAAGACTGCCAAGGCAATTATAATATCTGTGGGTGGTTTGAAGTTGATGCTGATCAGTGATGCTTCATCAAGTTTAATAAAATGATACTGCTTTATTTTTGCCTGAATAAGTTCTAAGCAAATGAACCATGTACATGTAACAGTACTTCTTTAAGACTTTTGGGATTAATTCAATGCTAACTCCAGAAGGATTTGGATTGCCTTCATCCACCTTCTTCATTCTATTAATCATGAAATTAGGGCCTGGAAAATTGGACCAACTTATCAAAACATTTTCATAACAAGTTCCAGTCTGAGGGAAACTTCTGAATTTATATCTCAAACTTCGTGGTTTATACTGTTTCCAATACAAAATAATGCCTTTGATTTACCATCAATTTTATTTTGCTTTATTTTTTATTATTATTTTTATTTTATGCATATGTATTGCCTGCATTTATGTAAGCACACCTGTGTTGTGCAATGCCCTCGGAGGACAGAAGAGGCTGTTGGATTTCTTGGAACTGGAGTTACAGACAGCTGTTGTCTACCATGTGGGTGCTGGGATTCAAATTTGGGTCTTTTGCCAGAACAGCCAGTGTCCGTAATCGCTAAGCCATTTCTCCATCCCCATTCACTACCAGTTTTATGCAATTCACTATTAATCAACAAAATCAGATCTGAAGACTATTCCTTATAGGCTTGCTTGCTTGAAAATTATTAATTTTATTTTATTTTTTGGCAGGGTCTCCCGAGTCCCAGTCTGCCTCGAAGTCACTATGTAGACCACGCTGACCTCAATCTCATATAAATCTGCCTGCCTCAACCTCCAAAGGGCTGGGATTAAAGGAGCATGTCACCATGCCCGGTGTTTGAAAATTATGTTATATCTCATAACTCATAGAGAATGTCAATAAATATTCATGAGGTCATTCACTAAATATATAGTTAAATTACAGAATATTTTTAAAGAAAGGTAATTTGAAAATTATGACTTGCATTTCAACTTTTCATAAATATATCATTTACCTAAACTTTCACTCATGTTCAAATTTATTTGTGGTTTAAAAAAAAAAACAACCTCAAATTTATAGGTGAAGTTATTTTCCTCTCAAGAGAATTCTACTTTGGTCTTGATGCTAGTGACAATATGATGCATGAACTATGAGAATTTACTTACCTAATGTATGCCACATAAAACTGTGAATCAAATTCAAGTTTGGTACAGCAGAAATGAGAGAATGTGAGCCAGTGATTTTAGAGGTGGTGTTAGCGTAGACTCCATCTGTGACCTTAAGAATGTCGTAACTTCTGAGGTCTGAACTTCATCACCTGAAGTGTTGGAGAATTGTATATAATGACTTCAGTGTTGCTTTCTCTAAGATTATGTGATTTCACAGTTTAAATTATATCTAAGAAGTAGTTTAGAAATGAACAGAAAATACAAAATGACAAATGACTGCCATTTTCTTTTACCTTAAGTTGTTTTCCCACAGAAATAGGTTAAATGACTTAGACACATTTACAAAATAGGTGGATTAAATGAAATAATATAGTTCATTTGTGTTTTTATAATAGTGAAATGGAATATAAATCTTTCTAATTTTAATATGGTCTCTATAAAAACATATATGTGCATCAATTGATGTCTCTTCAGCACTCTATAATTAAGATGAAAAAACCAGGAATAGCTATTAGAAGAGCATGCAGCATTTAAAATGGACAGAGGATAACTGAGTCTTCCAATAATCTACTGAAGCTTTTGCTATCAAGCCAAAAAGGATCATGAATGTTTCTAACAGATTACATGCTATGTTTGATTTTGATATTCATTTTAATGAATGGCTTGACTCAGTACAATTCTATGTTAATTTCTGACTTTGGACCATTTAAAATGAATTGTCTGAGAATATATATTTTAAGAGGATTTATTGCTATATGAGACTTATCTAACCAAGATATCTTATTCTAACACTCTTTAGATACTGCCCCAAATTCAAGAGTTTTCAGAACTCGACATTGTGAATTTAAAAAGCCTCTAACAAATTATACTTCTTTGAATTTTTGGAAGTTATATTTATATTTTTAATATTTTATTTTATTTTTGCATATGAGTGTATTGCCTGCATGTATGTATGTGCATCTGTGTTCTGAAATGTCTGCAGAGGTCAGAAGTGGGCATTAGATCCCCTGGAAATGAAGTTATTGACAGTTGTTAGCAGATATATATGTGCTTGGAACCAAACCCAGGTTCTTTCAAAGAGCAACCAATGCCCTTAAATGCTGGCCCACTTCCCAAATCCACAAGTTATATTTTGTTTTAATTAATTAATTAGATAATTAATTAATTAGTTTTTGTCAGGATTTCCTTTTCCTAGTCTGCCTGGAAGTCATTATATGGACCATCTCACAGAGATCTGCCTGCCTCTGCCTCCCAAGTTCTGAGATTAAAGATGTGTGCCACCATGCCTAGCAGAAGCAATATTTTAAATTAAAAAGAAAAACAAAAATAATTGCACTCAATATATCAATGACAAAATTTTCATGTGGTCAAATATCCATGAATATTCATTTTTAAAGTGACTTATACTGATTTTACTCTCTCAGAAAAGTTGAATAATGACATCTGTCTAATTATAGGTTGTATTTCTTAAGCTTTATAATGATTACATACGATATGTCACAGGTCTTTTTCTGAGAGAAAAAGAGAACTAGGAGACTGTGGAAACACAAGAAGGAGTCATCTGTCAACACCTACCATACTGTCAACACACACACACAAACACACACACACACACACACACACACACACAGACACAGACACACACACACTCAAATACATAGATTGTTTTCCCCCAGTTGATTTAAGGAAGTATATTTTCTTTTCTAAACCCAACTATGTAGTTGATATTCTTGAATAATTTCCCAACCAACTAAATGAAGCTTATAAGGAAGGCAGAATCTAGATCTTTCTTCAGAATGGTAATGAGGTGATATCACACTTCACAAATGGCTTTTTCCAAAAACATGCTAAATTACACGTAGTAAATAGTTTCTTCATACCCCTGCATGATTTACTAGGACCTTTTTTGGGGAACTCATCAGCAAGTCATTTTGAAGCTATCATGCTGTGATTAACTGCTGTGCCACTTTTCCCCTCCAAATTCATGAAAAATGTAGACTTACTACCTATTTCACCCATTGTCTGAGTCTCACAACTGATTTTGTCATGATCTCTCATGCTGGGTTTATAGATTGCTTGAGCAGGGGGTGAGAACACCTGCTGATACTGTCAGAGCTATCTAGTCAGGTTCTTCTAAGTGAATCTGTTAAAAGTGTCAACAAGTAATAGCCATTAACTTTGAAGATAAATAGAGAGGGACTCTTTCCTTTAATGTGGCTAGAAATGGAAGCTAAAAAATTTCTCAAGGAGGAGGAGTGTTTTCTTAGTTTCTTTTCCTTTCCTCTTATTGTTCAGTGTGCTCCTTGAAACTAAAACCTTGAAAATAAAGAGAAGTAGCTACTTTTAAATGTGAATGTCTTTCTTTCTTAAGTTTCCAGAAAGTAATTGGAGCTCTTTTTTGGATGTGCTTTTATTTTTTACTTATTTGCATTCTTAAAGAAATTTAGGTTAGAGACGATATATTCCAAACCTTTGATTAAACTTGTGTACTCAATACTTATTCACAGCAGTGTTGTTCTCTAAAGTTGTCATAAACACTGATTTATGAAACAGTTTTTGATGGGAGCACATGCATATATGAAGTCACATGGAATAATGGCATGTCAATGATGGGAAGCTATACAGTAGGAGTCCATAACAATATATGAACAAGGGCATTCTGAGTCATTTTAGTGTGTGCCAACATACTCTAAGTTATTCACACAGTGAAGGAATCACTTAAGGATAAGTGTATTCCTGTCATTAAATGAGCCAGATCTGTCTATGTAAATGTATGTATAAATTTCTTACATAATCTATAAATACCAAGTAAATTTTCCTATTCCATTTTCTTTATTTTACAAAAAAATTCAAATTTGAAGAATTGGAGAAAAATGTACGTATTTGAATAATTCTCAATGAGTGGGAGGAAAAGGATTGGGTAAGTAGTAAGAAACAGAATAAAGACTCAAATATTATAAAGATAGAATATTGTTCTGACATCAGTGCCTGGCACGTTTTGGGGAACACACTAGCATATATGCATGCATGCACACAATAGTTGCTTTGTTCTAGGTAAAAATGCTAAGAGACATTTAAGGAGATGCATTTTCTTCTTACAGCACACTTATATTGTTGGAATTCTTTAACAATTCATCTGCCAACTGAGCTTACATGGAAAGAAAAATCTAGATCTTTCTTAAGAATGGTGCTACATGATATCATACTTTACAAACAGTGTCTGCAGAAAACACTATACAGATTTACACAGAGCAAATCTTTCTCCATCCTTGAGAATCTGACTCAGTGGTTTACTGCATGGCTGTTGGTGAAGTATACAGATCCACATAGAGCCAAGCATGGAAACCATTACTTGCCTGAAAGATCCAACATGAAGATATGTCCAAATAACTACCATCATCACAACTTCAGCTGAGCCTAATCACTAAACAGCATCACAATTTGGCTTGTTGACTGTTGTGCTCATACATTAAAGGAGGGCCAAGGAAGGTCATTGGACCCTCACTGGATTTCCCAGCCACTTTTCCCAGTCAAGTGTATGTAATTTTGGCCCAATCACACATGGCCTCCTGGATTTGGGAAGGGCTAAAGTATAAAAACTGGGGATGGCTAGGAAGAGAAGGCATGACCCATGCTGGATAAAGGCTTTCCAGTGTCCACACACTCATACTAACAGAGTATCAAGACGGTGAGATTGTATGGTTTCCTTTCCTAGAATGTGAACTACCTTAGATCAGGTAACACATGAATTTTCAAACACAATATTTGTCACTTTGATAGTTGGATTGTCTGTAATTTGATCTAAAATTCCACAACATAGACAGCGATAAAAAGTGAAAGGCAAGAGAGGAAACTGAGAGTTTAATTTTACATCTTATAATAGGATTATTTTCTAGAATACAAAATACTGACTGCTTGAATGTAAAATATATTTGGAAATTCAAATATAATACCCACATTCAAAGGTGATTATAGCAAGTGCTTTGGTTATGTTCAGTTTTGTTAAGAACTAGGTTTTAATTATGATAATAAATGGCATAAATTTCTTTTCATTTGCAAGATAAGCCTTTTTCAAGTCCGTTGATAGTCTAGAGATTATCAGCAAAGCTGTTCTTTCATTAACAGGTCTTCATATTGTTCCTTTCTATTTAAGATTCTTTTCACAATATTTATTCCACCAGCTCATGAACACAGTAGGTCCTTCCGTTTCCTGGTGTCTTCCTATATCGGTTTCCTTAAATATTTAAAAATTTCATTGTAGATATCTTTAATGTCTTTGTTTAGGTTTCTTCCTAGACATTTTGATTTTGTGGCTTTTGTGAATGGGAGGGTTTCCTTGAGTGCTTTCTCCCATTGCTTGTTATTGGTATATAAAAAAGTTACTGATTTTTGTAAGTTGATTTCTATAACCTGGCACTTTGCTGAAATGATTGATCATTTCTAGGAGTTTTCTGGTTGTATTTTTGGGCTTTCTTATGTATAAGGTCATATCGCCTACAAAGAGAGATAATTTGACCTCTTTTTTTTCCAATTAGTACTTCTTTTATTTCTGTCTCTTGTCTTTTTGCTCTAGCAAAATTTTCAAACACTCTATTGAAAAGGAGTGGAGATAGTGGATATGCTGTCCAGTTCCTAATACTAATTGGAATACTCCTAGGTTTTCTTCATTTAGAATGATCTTGGCTGTGGGTTTCCTGTATACAGATTTAATTATTTTGATATATGCTTCTTCCAGTTTAATTCTCTCTAGGAATTTTATTATGAATGCATGTGAGATTTTGTCAAAGGCCTTTTCTGTGTCTGTTGAGGTGACCATGAGATTTTTTTCCTTTAAATCCATTTATATGATATTACATTTATTGACTTACATATAATGACCCATCCTTACATTTCTTGAATAAATCAGACGTGATCATGGTGGATGATCTTTCTCATGTTTGTCTCTATGTAGTTTGTGAGTATCTCGTTCAGATTCTTTGCATCTGTGTTCGTTAAAGATATGGATCTAGAGCTGGGTGTGGTGGCATAAGTCTTTAAACCCAGCACTCAGGAGACAAAGGCAGGTGGATCATTGTGAGTTCAAGGCCAGCCTGGTCTACATAGTGAGTTCAGGTCAGCTGGGACTACAGTGAGACCCTGTCTCAAAAAAACAACAAAAAAAAATAGATATGGGTCTACAGATTTCTTGTGTGTGTGTGTGTGTGTGTGTGTGTGTGTGTGTGTGTGTGTCTTTACCTGGTTTTGGTATTAGAGTAATATTGACTTCATAGATGGAATCTCCTACTTCTGACTTCTTGAGTAATTTAAAGATGTGTTGATTGCAGGTCTTCTTTGAATATTAGGTAGAATTATGATGTGGATCCATTTGAGCCTGGACATTTTTAAGTTGGGAGGTTTTGTACTGCTGTTTCCTTATTGGTTATGTGTCTGTTTAAGCTGTTGTTCCCTTCTTGGTGTAACTTTGCTGGTTTCAATGAATTTAGAAATTCAACTACCTCTTTTACATTTACAAATTTAATAAACTATAGGGTTTTTTTTTTTTCGAATTCTCTTTTAAAGTTTTGGGTTGTTTCAGTGCCCATTGTAATGTTACCTCTTTCATCTCTGATTTTGTTAAGATTTGTTCTTTCTTTCTTTTGGTTAAATGGGCTCAGGGTCTGTCTAATTTGTTTAACTTATCAAAGAACCAGATCGTAGATTCATTGATTTTTTTTTGTTTCTATTTCATTAATTTCTGCACTGATATTTGTTATTTATTATCAT
This sequence comes from Nannospalax galili, assembly GCF_000622305.1. Lineage (NCBI taxonomy): Eukaryota > Metazoa > Chordata > Mammalia > Rodentia > Spalacidae > Nannospalax > Nannospalax galili. The sequence goes on from NW_008358101.1 coordinate 1,202,260, forward strand.
CTACTAGGTTTGGGGTTGGTTTGTTCTTGCCTTTCCAGAGTCTTGAGTTGTACCATTCAGGCATTTATGTGTGTTCTTTTTGATTTTGTAATATAGGCACTTAGAGCTATAATCTTCCCTCTTAGGGCTGCTTTTAAACCATCTTTAGGGAGCACACCAGAATTCTACAATCAAGTGTACTTTCTTAATGGAAACAGGAATGACTATTTGAAATAACTACTGGTTGAAAATATAAAACTTTCTATATTTTACATGTGAAAGTAGATATATATTGGAGACATTTTTCTTTGCTATGTGGGAATACTTTTATCACATTTATCCAAGTATGTTTCTCTGGAACTTTGATTTGGCCCAAATAGCAGTATTTTCTATTTTTTGTATGTCCATAGGTTGGCATCTACTTTAGGATGTCTCTTCTGGAACATTTGTTTACATTTTTCTTCAAGGTCAAGCCTTATATCTTTATCTGTATAAAGCGTATGTCAAGCATTAGAATGAAAGGACATTTTGAAGCTTTAGCAAGAAAAAATGATGTAATTATGTTTCTTGAGGATCAGTTACATTTGTAAAATTTCTTTTTTACTATTCCTGAGATGATCTAAATTTTATTACTATGTAGTGTTCATTATTCTAATGTGTGCAATTTAATAAGCAGCAAAGTAATCCAGGGATAATAATAGTCTTAATCTTAAAATCCCTGATGGGTCATAAATATTTTAAATTGTTGGATTTCTTATGTAAAAAGGCTTAAGTTCTTAGGGAAGGAGCTAATTGGAGTAGACAGGTGAGATAAGAAAACACACACATACTAAGGACTTCTATTTAAAATACTGTTGATTGGAAAAAATAATTTTGATAAACTTTGTATAGATAATAACATGAGCATTTCACATTGGTTATCAAGTGAAATATTTAAATCATGTCATGAATTATTTTAATATGGAAAGCATAGCAAATATAAAGATTATACTTACATTTCATATATCCAGTGATTTGGTAGTAATATTATTTCAAACAAAAGTATGAATATGCATCCCCAAGAAAACATATGAATTAGTTATACAGAGCTTTATGAAGATAAGAGTGTTTGCAGGAAGGTTGCACATAATATTTTTAATTGACTTTTTTGAGAATTTGATACATAGGTTCTGTATTTACATCATTTCTACCCCTTCCACCTCCAGTTCTTCCCACATTTCTCCCAATTCCTCTTAATATACTGTCCTCTTAGTAT
>NW_008358101.1:1203526-1207516 GCF_000622305.1 Nannospalax galili
GGTACTAGCATGCACAAGTGTTTAGGGATGACCACTTGAGATTGGAGAGCCTTTCAAGGAGCATGTTCCTAAGTAAACCTGAGTATTTTCAGCAGCCACTGATTGCCTGTAGTTCTTCATCTAGAGATGCAGCCTTGTAAAATATCCAGCATCCACATTGGTATGTTAGATGATGTTGTCATGCAAGTCTTTTTTAAACAACCATATTGGGATTTCATCTGTGCAGGTTCTTTGTCATGTCTGTAAGACATGATCTAGCAGCAGGGGTCATGATCCTCTGGCTGTTACAATCTTTCTGTCCCCTTTTCCACTATGTTCATTTAGCCTTAGGTTTGGAGGTGGCATTTTAGATTTATCAGTTGCAGATTGGCACACTTGATCATTTATTTTCTGCAATTTGACCATTGTGTCTCTCTGTAGCTGTCTCCATCTGTTACCAAAAGAAACTTCTTTGATGAGGGTTGAGGGCTACACTTACTGTGGAATTAAGGATACATTTTTAGAATCTAGTTAGAAACTGTATTGTTTTAGGAAACGGAAGCAGTAGTTCTCCTCTAGTGCTCTCACTTCTCAGCCTCTAGGATTACAGTATCTAGCATTTAAAAATATATTTATTTTTATTTTTTATGTATGGGTGTATTGCCTACATGTGTATAAGTGCACACGTGTCATGTTGTTCCTGCAGAGGTCAGGAGATGGCATTGGACACCCTGGACCTGGAGTTATGGATGGTTGTTAGCCATCATGAGGGTGCTGGGAATTGAGGCCAGCTCCTCTGCAAAAACAGTCAGTACTCTTAATTGCTGAGCCATCTCTCAAGCTCTGTATCTAACATTGTATTAAAATGATATAATTTTGCTTTGTAGTAAACTTGTGTAATAAAGAAATATGAGTATTTTGCTAATACCATTGTTATATTTGGCACTTTGGCCTTTTAAGATTTATGCATTGACAATACTTAATATTTTGATGAACTAGTCAAAGCAGCAAGACACAAAATATTTTTTCATGAAGAATTGGATGTGCTCTCCTTTTTTACAAAATTAGGTATCAGTATTCTCAAGGTAGACAGATTTGACTATAGAAATGTCATGTCTCCAGACAAATTAGCTACTTCTTTAAGACTGTGGTAAATAATACACAAGAAATGGAAATTTCTTTCTCCTTAATCACATTTTGAAGATTTGTGTAGTCAAAGCACTTATTCATAATCATGGTTCTTCATTAAATTCCTGTGTGACTGTCTGGTTTGAATCTTGGATTATAAATTAGGTTTAATTTCTATACTTTTGATTTTTATATAATTTAAAATATTTCATTTTTAAAAAATAAACATTAAAAATAAACAGTAAATGAATTTTTGAGTATTTCATACATAACATCTTAGTCCTCTTTATTCCCCTTTCCACTGGATTTCATGCATTCTGTCATTATGATAAGGCAGATCGTGTCAAGTGTCTCTTAGTGCATGTTCATCCACTGGAGTTTTGTCAGCCTATGCAGACTCATTCCCATAAAAAATATCAGCTCTTTCTCACCCATAATAATAGATGCTCAATATTTCTTTGGTAAGACTGGGACCTGCTGCCATTTCCACAGATCTACGCTAGAATTTTGTTTTCTTTAGTTTGCATGGGTCTTGAGCATGCTGTCACTATGACTGTAAGTTTCATATGAGCAGGGTCCCAGGAGCCTACAAAACTCTACTTCCATAGGGCCATAGATCGCCCCCCCTGGCTCTTGCACTCTTTCTGCTCTATCTTCCACAATGGTTTCTGATCCCTGGGTTCATTGCCCTTTGTTGCACGAGGGAGCTTCACTAATGAGAGTTGAGAGATGCATTAGTATTCTCTCTATCCCTTGTTCTACTGTGTTCCATGAGTCTTCGCTGTAGAGGTTCCATTGCAGATGTGTCACTTAGGGTTGAGCATTTCACAGAAACGTAATTTCTGCATGTGACTAGTTGTGGAACTCTGTGATAGTCTTCCATCTGTTGGTAAAGAAGCTCCTTTGATAAGTGGTTACTGGCATACTTATCTGTCAGTATAAGGATCCATATTTAGTGTATTGTAAGAAATTACATTTTTCTAGGGATGTGACAGCCTTGGGGTTTTCTCTAAAGATTATGACCTCTCCAGCCTTGTCAATTTGGCTATGTTTACAGTAGCACACATGGGGTCCCCTCTCATTGAGTGGGCTTTAGGTCCAATTAGGATTCTGTTAATTACTCCCAAGATAAAAGTACCACTACTGCCCCAATATAGTTTGCTATGCTAGTCATGGTTGTGGTTATCAAGCCTCAACGCTGGGGATGGAGATTTGGTTGATGTGCCCCTTAGCAGCTTTGATAGTGTTCTCCAAAATTATGACTTAATGACAAGATCCCAGAGATTGACTTTATATAAAAATGCTTTCTCAAACTTGCAACTCTTTTGATTAAATCCTGAAGAGAACTGTCAGAGTGTATTTCGTATTACAAGAAACTGTCAAAATGCTTTCCAGAATAACTAGGAAAGCTTTCCCAACAATGGCTACTTGAATGAGGCTATAGTGACATATCACTGAGGCTTTTGAAATTTGCTGATGGATTGTGATGTTAAACAACTTTTCATGTAATTGTGTAAATATACTTCATGTTTTCTATAAGTATGTCTTGTTTTTCTTCATATATTTTGCCAATGTTAAATGCGGTTATCAATTTTGTGTTAAGCTATAAGAATATATTCTATATTTTATATATCATGTGATTTCATTTATTTATTTTGTGTGTTTGTGTGTGTGTGTGTGTGTGTGTATGCTTGTGTGATGATATGCATATGGATGGTAGAGGAAAACTCTGAGGAGTTAGTTTTCTAGTGCTACTTTTTGTGATGAGGGAATTAAACTCAAATTGTTAGACCTGTGAACAACTCCTCACTTCCTTGGCCCAGAATTTTTTTTTTTATTTTAATGAAGTTTTGTTCAAAAATATTACATTCTTTCAGGAGGCAGAAGCAGGTGGAGCTCTGTGCATTTACAGCCAACCTGGTCTTCAAACTGAGTTTCAGGCCATCTTGGGTCACAGGAAGATCCTGTCTCAAAAAGAAAATAAATAAATAAAAAACAAACAAACATTTCCTTCTTGATAAACTTTAAAAGTTGTTATCATTCTCACGTTCAAATAGTTTTCCCTTACACTTTAACTCTAGGAATTATAAGGTTCACATTTTGCATTCATATCCATGGACCATTTTGTGTAATCTGCAATGAAATCTGAAGTACTAATGCTCATCATATGAATGTTCAATTGTTTCAACAGCACCTATAGAAAGTACTGTCTCTTCTAAGATCAGTCAACAATGTGCCATTCTATTTTCAAGCTCTTGAGTCTATAACAATGAACAACTACTTGCTTTATCAACACCATCCTGTGTTATCATAGCTCCATATTAAATCCTAAATTTTGGCAGAATCATTCCCCTTAGTTTGTACTCTCTTCAGGGTTTAGATGGCTATTCTAGGCCTTTCATTTTCCCATATAATTTGGATAACTTATTTGTTAATATTCATAAAATAATTTGCTTGTAGTTTAGTAGTGATTAGACCAAGTTTTAAAGAATTGTCATCTGAGAATCTTGACTTTTCCTATCAACATACATGAAGCATCTCACCTTCATCTAGTTCAATATTTCATCAGCTTTGTGCTTTATTTTATGTATACGTGTTTACATACACATACATACACATATCATCTTAGAAGTGCTAAGATAAAAGTTACTGCATTTTTAAATTCATTTGGATCAAATTTAATTTCAGGCATTAATTTCCATTCTTCACAAAACAATAAAAGTTACAATATTAAATGTGCATCCTGCAGCTTTGCTATCATCACTTAATTCCTGGACTCCATCTAGTGTTTTGTACATTCTACACAAACAATCATGTTGTCTTCAAAGGTCAGTTTCATTTCTTCTTTCCCTTGTATGTGCTTCCTATTTCTTCTTTTTTTTT
>NW_008358101.1:1207533-1239458 GCF_000622305.1 Nannospalax galili
CAGGAGGAATTTCCAATACAATGTAAATACACAATCGTGAGAAAGACATTCTTTTCTTGCTTCTGATCTTAGGGAAGATGATTCTTATTTTCTTCAAGTAAATTTGACAGGAATTTTAGCTATGTTCAGATGTCTTGTATATATGTGTGTAAAATTGAAGAATTTCTTTGCCTTAATAAGTTTCTGAAGTTTTATTTTTAATGGATGGGGATTTTGTCAAATATTTATCTTTATTGATATGATTATTGAGTTTTCTTCATTAGTCTGTTTATTTGATGGGTTCATAAAATTATTATATACTTGGATCACCCCCTTTCAGCTTTATTATGCAAATACTTTTACACAGCACTTAATTTGATAATTGTGGAGGAATCCTGCACCATTATGAAATGTTGTTCTCTAGTTTTTGTTTTTTTTTTTTGTTTTTTTTTTTCTTGCAATTTCTTTGCTGCTTTTTGTCAGCAATTTCTTTGCCTGATTTTTGTCATGAGTGTAAAGAAGATTTCATGGTGGATTGTTGTGATAAGTCAGGAGTGCCTGGAATGTAGAGCATGGCCAGATCAGAGACCTCCTAGTGAGGACTGCAGGAATCTGGCCCCCTCTATTTTAGAAACATTGTCTCTTACCCACAACCCCCAAGCAATACTATTAGGTCTCTAATCCTTTAATCTTAACTGGTCTTTTGTAGATCATGTAACCAGAGGACAGGACAAAGGTCAAGTAGCCTTAGAAGCTCCCTCCCTCCCCCTACCTGCCTGCCCACCAGAACACCAACCGCACCTCTTTGCCCTTTAAGCTTTCCTACCTAAACCTCTGCTTCTGCCATAATAAAAGAGTTGTCCACTGACACCGTCTCCAGGGTGTTTCTTCTTGCCATACTCGCTGTCACCCGAGGAGGCCCCTCTCTCCCCATCGGTCTATCTCCTTGCCGGTGAGAGGGGCCCATGCACAATTATTGCTTTTTCTCAACTACTCTTTAAATTATTTTAAAAATATTTTATAGATATTTTGAGAATTTCATATATTTTTAATCATAGTTAAACCATGTTCCCCATCTCTCCCCTCCAGATTCTGTGCCTTCAATTATTATTTTTTAAGGCTTACTGAGTCTAATTGATCTCCACGAATGCTCTTGGATATGGGTCCAACCCCAAGAGTATGGTCAAACTACAAGATGTCTACCCTCACAGATAAATGACTTTCCAAAAGCACCTTTTCCCCCTACTTTTGGTTCTATTCTCCCAAAGTGAATTTGTATATTTATTTGTTGCTAGTATCTGCAATCACTATTACAAATTCTGCCCTACATAGTACTTTCTACACACCTGAATTATTTTGCTAGTATCAATTGTAATTGTCTTTTATGACAAAATATTTTTCCATTTTTCTTGTGATTTTTTTTTCTGTAATGTGCTAGTGAGAAATTTGGTTTAAAGTTTGAAACTATTTGGAAATTTCTAATTATAGTTCTACTGTTTAATTCTAATTAATTCTACTGTGGTCTATGAGAAGTCATTATACCATATCCTCTTATGTAAATTTACTTAATGTTTTTTACAGTCAACATTGCAGTATCTCTTTCCAAATACTACATGTGAGTTTACTGAGAATGTGGACTTTCATGTTAAAAAAATAGTTTACAGATATCAATTATGCCCTGTTGATTTCTGGCATCAAGAGATTTGATAACTGCTCAACCTGCCCACTCCTAATAGTTTATCTTTTCACACTATATCAATTACATTACTTTTCCCTATTTTTTTAATGGTTATCCTGGGTTTGTAGCATCAGTGTGTGGCTAATTCAGGCCCACATTTAAATATTGTGATCCTGGTTCCATGGTGGCCCACTACCTTATATTAACTAAGAATTCCAAATTCCTTCTGTCACTGTGGTTAGTTTCACTTATGCATAAGTTTACATGAAAATCAGTAGACAGGTATGTATGCAGAGATGGCTAGAAGGGACATGAGCATGCATAATTCTACTTTAACTTTCATTGTTTTAAAGATTGCTGTCTGCTAGATACAAACTTAGAACACTGCTTGTATTTTATTTTCAATTATTAATTATGTAGCACTTTGTTTATGTAGACTTATATTTCAGAATTATGATATTTCTTTATGATATTCTCTTTTATCATGTTTAAGGGACAAATCTACAGGCATTCAATTTATTAAATATTTTTGTGTTAGAGATGTTTCTCCACTTTTGACACATAAATTCAAAATTATGAAGAAAAATTCAAATTCTTTTTCTTCACTCAAATATTTTATATTTCACTCCATTAATTATTATTTTTGTGGATGTTGGAAGGAAATAATAAGTGATTGTGGTATTGCTTCTCTGTTGGTAATATTTTCTCCTCCTTGGGTTCCTTCCAAAACACTTTTTTTTGTATTTAATATTTTAGAGTAGATATGATATGACTAAGTGTATATGTTTGATTTTTCCTTCTATTTTTTACTTTGACATTTTTTTCCTAATTTTTATTTTCTGAGCTTATAAAAATTGTAAGTTGGTGTTTTGTGAAATTTCTGTTTTTCTTCTGAATGTTGCTTCCACTTCATTCGTCCCTTCTTGAACTCTCGTTATCTGTTTGTAATATCTTTGTAGTTGTCTCATAGTTCTTGACTGTTCTGTCATTCTTCCATTATATTTTTCTTTTTTCTGTTTGCTTTCCATTGTAGAAGTTTTGACCACAGCATGACAGGCAGAGGTCTTGTCCTTAGAGTGCCTAGAATGCTCATGAGCTTACCAAAGATACTTTTATTTGAACTGAATTGTTTTTAAATCTTGGCATTGCATTTCAATTTTTTCTTAGTTTTCCCATCTGTCTTCTTACATTGCCCATCTGTTGCTTCATGCTGCGCACTTTCTCCATTAAAACCCTCAGGATATCAATAAATGTATTTGACTTTACAATTAAATAGCTAAAGCATATTCCACCAGATCAGCCTGGTACTGATGCTTGTTGTGTCTCTTCAAGTATTGTTTTGCTTAGTAGTGTGGTGTAGTATTTTTGCTTTCTTGTTTTGTTTTCTGGAAATGTGGTCATGGTAGCCTGGATAGAAGCAGATTAATAGGTGCTTGTTAGTATATTGGAGATGCTTAATTTCTTAAAACAATCAAAACAAAATTATTGGGGGTCCTCAATACCACATTCTCATATTTAGATAGAGCTTCCAAAATAAAAATAAACAAAAAATTCAAAGTGAATACATTGTAGATGAACTGGATTGAACATATATACATTCTATCTATCTATCTATCTATCTATCTATCTATCTATCTATGGGCACAAAACAAAGCTCAATAAGCACTAAAATATCAAGACAATTCCTTGTGTTCTATCAGACCACAATGGAATAAAAGTAAAAATCAATAAAGAGAGAAAATACAGAAACTATAAAAACATTGAGGACTTAATGCATTTTTCAATAAGCAGTGGCTCATTGAAGAAAAAAAAGAGGAAAAAAATAATTCCTCGAGACAAAAGAAAATGCAAACACAGTTTATTAGAACCTCTTTGAGGCAACTGAGGTAGTCCTACAAGGAAAGTTTATAGCAATAAGAGCTCACATGTTTAAAAATTGAGAAACAGTGATTAGAAGCATTCACTTGGAACTGGGCATTTATCAGACATATATTCTCTGTGTGTGAACATTTGTGAAACTCTATAATAACCTTTTTCTGTTGCAAAAAGAAGTTTCCTTGATGAGTCGTATACAGTATACTTTGTAAATATAAAGATCCATATTTATCACACAGTAAGAAATTTCATTTGTCTAGCAATATGAGAGAGATAGGGTTTTCTCTGGGATTTATGACCTCTCTGGCCATATGGACTTGGCTATATTTACAGTGCCACCCATGAGTTCCCTCTCACTGAGAGGAGTTTAAGTCCAATTGGATAGCTATTGACTACTTTCTAGAAAAGTGTCACTACTGCAACAATAGAGATTGTTTGCTCTGCCATTTATTATGTTTTACAACTGGGCTGGACCATTGACTGATTTTATCCCTTAGCAGCTTGCAAAGTTTCCTGTAGAATTATGAAAGCTAATCTTCAGGGATTAGGCTTCCAGGTTTGTCCCAGCTCCATTATTCCAAGTCCTGTATCCAAAGTACGCACTGCCTTCAGCAATAGGGTCTTACCTTCAAGTTCTGGGAGCTAATCAAAGGCTCTGAAAATGAAGGCTGTAACTGGCTAAGTTTTAGAGAATGAGAGACTGCAGAGTCCATGTCCATGGATAGGACTCTTATACTAAACTTCACTCATCCACAGCTCAGAGACCATTGCAGAAAAGGGGGTGAAAATATTGTAAGAGCCAAGTTGGTGCATTAACATAAGGAATCAGCAGCTTTCAGGCCTCTGGACAATTGCTTATCAACTTGGAACAATGGTGTCAGCATGCACAAAACCCATGCTGACTCAATCAGACAGAAACCCAGCATAGAACAAGGGAAATGGGTATCAGACTCCAACCATAGCTAAGGAACTATTGACAAATCATTACAGTGGGGTGAGGGAAAGTATATCTTTTTTAAGGGAGTGACACTACATAGACTGACTAGATTCCAGTGGCTGAACTTGCACTGAGGGAAATCTGGATATAAAGCTTGATGGGATAGACTTAGCATATTTGACAGAACATCTGAAATCTGTTGGGGGCATGGAGAGTCAAGGTGGGTGAAGTGTGCTTAAATTTGATTAAGATATATTATATGAAATGCACAAAAATTCAATAAAAATAAGAGCCCTTGCTACTCTTGTGTAGGACAAAGGTTCATTCCATCACAAAGTAGTTCACAATCATCTGTAACTCCAGTTCCAGATGACCAGATGTGCTTTTCTGGCTTTCACAGGCATCAGGCATATTTGTGATTCACATAAATACATGTAGACAAAGACACACATAAAAACAAAAACAAAACAAAACAAAAAACAAGCAAATCACAGGTGAAACACCTAAGGAAATTGTGAAGGCTCCTTACAAAGCTGCCTATTGATCTGTTATTTGCTCCAGCCATACCGCTCTTGGACATATACACAAAGACTGTATAAGCCTAGTTCAGAAATATCTGTTCATCCCTGTTCATTGCTGCCCTTTTCATAATAGCCAGGTATCCATCAACTAATTCATCAGTTCCACGTACACATGGAATATTCAGCTCCTAAGATCACCCCCGGCAGAGGTGGTGTCAAACACAGACCCATTTCAGCTCAATTAAACAAGGGCCCAAAGGGGAGGTGAGAAATAGGTGGTGGGTCAGCATTAGATCGAGAAGTATTTGAGTTGAGAATGGTTGCTGTTGGGTGAGGGAGAGAATGACTTACATACGACCACTGGTTGAGCTGACGATAGTCCAGTGGAACCATTTACACTGAAGGACATTTGGGTACAAACAACTGAATGAATAGGACTCAGCATGTATGGAAGAGTACATAGGTTCAGTGTGTGTGGGGGGGTGGAATGGGGAGGTGGGTCTGGATTTGAATGGGAAATGTATGAAATTTTAAAAGCTCAATTAAAAGAAAGAAAACAAAATAACCAAATTCCCAGGTAAATGGATGAAACTGGAAACAGTCATCCTGATTATGGTAACCCAGACCTAGAAAGGCAAAGGTTACATGTCCTTTGTCATAGTAGAATGCTGGCTTTGAAATCTTATATATACATGTAACAATGCATAAAACCAACCAAAGAGTTTTTTCTTTGAAGAGGGAATTAAGATTGACAAATTATTAGTTAATATGACAAAAATAAAGTGAGAACAACTCAAGTGAACTAGATTAGAGATGAAAAATATCTCATAGAATTACATCAAGTGAAATACAATGTTTAGAAACTGTTTTGAAAATTTATACTCCCAAACATGGAAAACCTAGAAGAAATAATGAATTTCTAAATGCATAACATTTACCAAAATTAAAGCTAGAAGATTTAAATAACTTAACAGGACCCATTATAAATAATGAGATTAAAATTCTAATCAAAATTCTCCTCTCTAAGAAGGACTGGATCAAGTAACTGATGGATTCTATCACCTTCTTTTGGTCCATTTGAGACTGGATATCACTTTAGCCCCAGGTCTGGATACCAATCTGGTCTCCATATCAGAGAGTTCAACCTGGTCTGCTTCCCCAGGACTAGGATTAAAGGTGCACACTGCCATGCTTGGCTTCTATCAAACTTTTAAGGACGATCTCACACCAAATGTAAATTGTTCTACAAAATAGAAAAACGAAAGAACAGTACAGATTTAATTCTATGAATCCAGTATGACCCTGGTACCAAACTCAGGAAAAGGCACATAAAATAAAAGTACAGACATATTTTTTTGATGAACATGGGCACAAAATTTCCCAACCAAATCGAATTCAGGAACATTAAGGAGATCATAGATTATAACCATGTGTACTTCATTCTAGAGAGGCCAAGTTTGTTCAACATGTGCAAATCAATAAATGCAATACGCAATGTAAGCAGAAATCACATAATCACCCCAATTCATGTTGTAAAGGCATTTGACAAACGTTAGCACACCTTCAAGATAAAAGCCCCGGATGGTTAACAATAGATGAAGCAGATCTGAAATCAATAAAGACTATACATAATAAACAGAGCCAACATTATGCTAAATGGAGGCAAGCTGAGAGAGTATTTCCTCTAAAATTGGGAATGTGCATGCTTCTCACTCTTATTCAATATAGTGCTAGAAGTCTTAACTATAACAATATGACAAAAAAGAGACATAAAAGGGATTTTTTAAAAAGCAAAGGAAAAGGTCAAACTATTCCTATTTTCAGATGGCATGCTTTGAAATTCTTAAAAACTTTATAGAATCTACTAGAAAACTCTTAAATATAATAACACAGTAAAGTTAAAGGATTAAGAAATATTTAAAAAGCAGTGTGTGTGTGTATATTGTTGAGGAAGGGGAAACAATAGGCAAAAGTACACAAGTCATAAAAGACAATATGTAACTAATTTCTTTTCCAGTTTTAATTCTATTATAATGTTTTTTATCTTTTGATGGACAAGTGAATAAAAAGACAAACTATGTGAAAGTGTAACATCCTAAACACAGCCCCACGCCTTCCTTCATAATGGCCAGTATAACTGTACAGAAATTAACTGTGTAGATGTTGGGGCTGAGTGATTTTCTTTTGAGTGGCTACATCCATCTAGCAGGTGTGATGTTTTATTTGTAAGTATATTAAAATAAATGGATTTTCAGCAAAAAAGGGAGCCAGAAGTCAGGCTACCAGCATTGTCTGAAAGTTCTGGCTTGCAAAGAATCACTTTCTCTCTCTCTCAGCTTACACACCCACCTCTCTTTTAGCCTTCATTATTACCAAATAGTCCTTTCTTAATGAGAGTCACATGAGTTCTTATAATTCAATCATATTAACTCAGGGAGTGGGTGATGTGCATCAGAACACAGAACCATGTTTCCAGGATAATAATCTGCAGAATCAGGACATGAGAGAGCAGGAGATAGTTCTCATCTCTTCTCAATATATGTTAAAAATATAGCCAACATATATTCCCTAATATTTGTCAGTACTAACTGTAGCTATCACTATGGAATTTTACATAGCACTTATGCATCAATACACTTTTAAGTTCTGGACACTCAGTAATAAGAAACTGTACAGAGGAAGGAATGACTGTGATCTAGAATGCTAGATCATAGTCAACAGTTACATCCCAGTGTTGACCCAGGGGTTGCAGAATCGTACTAACACTAAAAAATGTTCTTTTTGGAAAAGAAAGGTGTTAGGAAATTAAAGTTAATTAGACTCAAAGGGAAAACAACTGTAAAAAGAAGAATATGATCAAGCAAATTGCTTAATGACTGAGTATATACATGCTAAAGATTTATTTATAAATAAATCTCAGTAGACCAAATAACTTTACTGATCAGAAGTCATTGGAATTTATAGAAAACAAGTTACAAAAGTAAAGAAGAAACTAATAAAATTTTGTATAATTAATATAAAAAAATTCCTTTTAGTTAAAATAAACATCTATACAGAATTTAAAAATGAAATTATACATATAAAATAATTTATAAGGTATATAATGCATTTCTTTAAAATAATGTCTAATGATCGGTTAATATTTTGTCCCATGATATTCTTTGAGTGATATTAGTTAACTCTGAGTGGTATTAGCTATCTCTGTAAACTGCAGTGAGATCCCTGACCCAAGCATCCTGTTAAAGACTAAAAGTTTTCATCACGATGCTGGTGATTCCAATCCAAGATTGAGCTGGCTCACAACTTTGGGACTCTGTTGATGTGAAATATCAGATTTCAAAGCAAACCACTCACAACACCAGTCATGAAGTAGAGACTGGGGTTCCTACAACTTTCTTAAAGGGCACTTTGGCATTGCATAAAGACTTCCCACTCAGCTCCACATCTTTAAAATGTATGGTAGCTGGGGCTGGAGAGATGGTTCAGTGGTTAAGAGCACTAACTTTTCCTGAAGAAGACCTGGATTGAATACCAGCACCCACATGGCAGCTAACAACCATCTGTAACTTCAGTTACAGAAGATCAGATTCTTTCTTCTATCCTCTAGTGGGCATTGCAGGACGTGAGTGCACCTACATACATGCATGCATAATACTTATACACATAAAACACACACACACACACACACACACACACACACACACACACACACACACACAGAGTACAGTACCAGCCAGCATGGTGGTCCAAGACTTTAACACCCTGACTCCACAGGTAGAGGCAAGCAGATCTCTGTGAATTTGAGATAGCCTGGTCTACATAGTGAGGTCCGTGCAAGTCAGGAGTACAGGGAGACCCTGTCTCAAAAACAAGCAAATGAAAAATCAAACCCCTATCCCAAAACAACTACAGTACCACCTTATACTACTGTCCTGGGGACAAGCTTGATGACTGCACTGGTTTGAACGAGAATGCCCCCTCCCCCGAAGGGCTCTAAGTATTTGGCCAGTTTGTCCATAGTTGGTGTCACTGTTTTGCAAGGTCTCAGAGGGTTTGGACAAGTTGGAGGAAGCAAGTAACTGGGGGCAGGCTTAGAGAGTTACTAAGCTTTGTTGGATTTTGATTGGCTCTCTGCTTCCAGTGCCCACTTCAAGATGTGAGTGCACATCATTCTACTTGGGCCACCTCCTGCCATCATGATCCACAATGACTGACTCTGGTCTCTCCTGGACCCTGAAATAGTGAGCTCAAATAACCTCTTCCTCCTTGAAGTTACTTTGGTCAGTGTTTTATCCACAGCAACAGAAAAGTAACTTATACAGTGACATAAGCTACAAACAATTGAGGGATCTTTGAGGGGGAGTCAGCACCCATAATATAGCCGATAGAGTTATGCACAAAACATTAAACTAAATGACACATTGCATTCAATATAGTACAACACACTCAATATGAATTTAAACTTGATTCCATTATAAAATACAGAGCTATTATTTCATATTAATAAAGCTAATACCCAGTCCATAAATTTTTATTGATGAATACTTAAAACTACTATTTCTTGTGTCATGTCTCTCAGTGGAAACTATTTCTATCCAAAGGTAAGACTGAACTCCAATAATACATTAATATTATTATATTTCATACTGTAATCACTCTAAATGTCATCTAATGAATTTTGTGATTAAGTATAATTTGACATATTTTAATCTATTCAATTTCAATGAGTAATTTTGGTGCTTTGTTTCAACTCTTTAAAGGTGGATTTTTCATAATAGACGTCTTAAGCAGTTATCTTGCAACATAATTAGAAATTAATATATATTATTTATGGCTTAATCAAATGGATTGTAAATTGATGTGAGATTTCATTGCCGCATCACTGTGGGTCTAATCACTGATATTTCATTTGCACATTGTCTTCACCCACCTTGTACAATATTAAATAGGGAGAGGGATTTGAAACTCATGGGAACAGGTACAGCACAGGATATTTTTAAATATTTGTGTTTTATAAAGTGAGTCAGAAGAAAGACATAAGAGTTGTACTTCCATTGTATTATACAGCAAAAATTTCAAGGGCCATTTGAAAGGTACCCATTCAAGCAAGCACGAAGGCCATGTTTTTTCTCTACACTACACAAAACATATTATATATTTATACACACACACACACGTGTATGTTGTAAAAGTCATGTTTGTGGACATCCGCAAAGTCAGCAGAAGGTATACAAATGAGAGACTGTAATTCATTGCCTCCTGTGGTACATTTTGCAGTAAATGAAGGAAACAGAAACTTTTAGAATTCTTAATAGGCCTCTCAAGTGCTTTTTGTAAATTATATGACTTTAGTTCATTAGAAATTTTCTTAGTTATATATTACAGAATATATTTCAAAAGAGAAATATTATATACTGTGATTTATTTTTTTAAAAAATTTAGGGGCTGGAGAGATGACTTTGCAGTTAAGAGCACTGACTGCCCTTGCAGAGGACCCGGGTTCGATTCCCAGCACCAACATGGTGGCTACAAACGGTCCTTAACTCCAGTTCCAGGGGAATCCGAAGCCCTCTTCTGACCTCTGTGGCATTGCACAACACGGGTGCACTCACATACATGCAGGCAATAAACTTGTAGTCATAAAATAAAAATAATAAATAAAATATAAAAAATTTAAATAAAATTAGGCCCATCTGTAAAGAGGAAAACAATATCTAATTTCTTGTAATATTTAAGTTATAGCCTTATTTGTATTTCAAGTATACAAAAAAAAATGTCTCACGGTAAGAAGTCGTTGTGCACTGACTCCCACATAATTGATTATTTTCAGTATTTTCCAAAGTTATAGCTCTTTAGAATGATGATTACTAATTAGTTCAGATTCTACATAACACAATCATTTGTTTACAGAAACAAAAAATATTAGGCCTGGCTCTTTTTCTTGGATGAAGGGCTAAAGGAATTTAATACTTGCTTCAGTAATCCTAATATCAAAATCCACTTTTGAAAATTCAAATTGACAAAATTAAATATCAGAAAAAAATCAACAACTCACATTAATTATTTACAAAATAAGCACAAAATTTCTGTATTTGAGAAAAATTCAATGATCCAAAACTAATATTCAATAGAGAAGAAACTAAATAACCCAATGTACTGAGCATTAATTCAACAGCAGTTCTTAATTTACTTTTTGAAGCAGACATATTAAAATATTCTTTGTTGAAAAGAGAATTTTAAACATCTTTTGAAAATATTACAGTTGTCTGAGATATAGGGACACATTGCATAATTCTATATTTCAATGAGGAATGAACATGACCTAGAAAAACTTTATTAAAGGGACATTTTAATAAGACTAAATTTTATAAGTCTTAGTATAACTGTTGTTGGAAGATCTACAAAAAAATGTTTGGTTGATTTAGTACTTCTCTCACAGAGGGAACATGGTTACAAATTTAATAACCAGTCAATGAGAATTTCTCTTTTATCAAACCTTCTTCTAGAAGGAAAACAAATATGTAATTAAAAGTCACTGTTCTGTCTTCATATGGTTGATTTGGTGTTTTCAAGATATCTTCAGAAAGTTCTATTTTTTTTCTAGAATCTTCAAGAAGATCTGAATTAGAAAGTCTTCAGAGAACAAGCATTTGGCTGACTTAAGATCTCCATCCCCCTTTGACCAAAATAGCCATTCTTGTGTGCATAGAGACTGGTTTTCTAAAAAAATATATTGGCTGAGCAGAGGGATTTAAAAGCAAGGACAAAGAAGTGGAATCATTAGATTCATTTAATCTGTGCCATGCTTTTACAATGCTTTCATAGTAATTTCAACTAAGAATTGAAAATTAAAATAAAATATAAATCATTGTTATATATTTTCAAAATTGTAGATGAAAACATTTGAAATATTCATGCCTAATGTTTTCTATCGTATGCAATGTAGCCATGAATTCATTAAGAGTATATTTTAAGGTAGAGTCTACCTGTATCTGTTTACTTGGATAATACTCCATTACCTATAAAACTGATTTGTTGGAATTGTGTTACATTTGAGTAGCAACATAGTCATTAACCGAAAACCTATGAAGGAATAAATACATAGAAAAGTGTGCTGATTCTCTTCACTGGATAAGAGTTGATCATAGAAAGTTAAAGGAGTATGATTTTCATGGAAGAGCATTTATTACTAAGGGGCAATTGAACCTTTGAAAATAAAAATATCCATATAACATGAATCTTTATAAGAATACCTGAAGTTAGAGAAATTAGAATTTTCAATATAGACATATTTTCTTCAAGTAATATAGATAGATGATAGATAGAAAATAGATAGATGGATGGATAGATAGATGATAGATAGATAGATAGATAGATAGATGGAGGGATGATGCATGGATGGATGGATTAATGGAAGGATAGGTAGATAGAAAGAAAGAAAGAAAAGGTACGTACATAGGTACTTGATAGACTGTAGACACAATGGTACTAAGTAGACAGATGACAGATGATAGAGAAATATTTGGTAGGTGAAAGGGTAGGTAGGTGACCGAGAGAAAGGGTTTTTTTTTTTTTTAAACAGGTTCACCCTATATCTGCAGTTGACCTGTACATTGGGCTGGCTGGCCTTGTTCTCACAGAAATTTGCTTGTTTCTGCCTCCCGAGTACAGCAGTTAGAGGCATGAGCCACCATGCCTAGATGTATATGTATATTTTGTTATATACATTTATTCCTACTAAAATATGTTCTTGTTTCATGTACAATTTTCCTTCAGCTGTTAAAACACTTTTAAGTAATGTTCATTGTGTTGTCATCATGCAGATCTTGTTCAGGCACTCATATTGTTGAGATTTCATGGGCGCAGTTTCCCTATTATGTCTGGAAGACACCATCTACCAGCAAGTGTCCTGGTCCTTGAGGCTTACAAACTTACTGCTACATAATGACGGCATAGATAATATGAGATTGTGTATGGGGGGAAATTTCACAAATCTGAATGAAGAGCTACAGGTAATCATATATGATAGATGATGATGATAGATAGATAGATAGATAGATAGATAGATGATAGATAGAGATAGATAGATTGATAGATGATAGATAGATAGATAGATGATGATAGATAGATAGATTGATTGATTGATAGATGATAGATAGATAGATGATAGATAGATAGATAGATGATAGATAGATGATAGATAGATAGATAGGTAGATGATACGTAGACGATAGATAGATGATAGAAAGACAGATGATAGATGATAGATAGATAGATAGATAGATAGATAGATAGATAGATAGAAGATAGATGATAGACAGATAGATAGATGATAGATTGGGTGTATGTGTACATGTGTGTGAGCATATTTATTTAAAAGTAGTTAAATAAATAGTTGAGATGGAATAGGGTAAAAATGAGTTGGGGGAGAGGGAGGGGTGGAAATGATATAAAGAAAATACTTGTGGATGCGATTCTCAAAACTGTATTTTAAAAATCACATTATACATTACTTAACTTTAAACACATACTTCTGTTTTCTGAAGAATAAAAGAAAAGGATGATTAGAAAGCTTGTGTTCAAAAATAGCGTGAAGTTTGTGGTTCAAGCATTGCACACTACAGAAGACTAATGAGAGGATGCTCAGAGCCTTGGACCTGTGTGCAGAACAGGGGTCATTCTGCCTGCCATGTTTCAGTCACACTGCTGTAATCAACCACTTTAGAAATTATCCTTGGGCTAAATTGACCACTTGGTAATCATTCGTGCAGAATATATCGTTCTTAACATGATGTTTTAAAAGGGTCATGATGACCGCCTTTTACTGGAACCACACATTTGGAACTATGACTCAAAAAGAAAGCATGAAAAGCCTAACTATAACTTCCATCCATAGGTAAACCTAACCATGTCTTAAACTCACATGTCTAATTGTATTTTAAATACATGGCTGTGTAATTTTGTGTAAATATAAATAACTCCTTATACTTGCAGTCTAATTAATTAAGACACGTAACAGTAACAAGAGTTTCGTATTTTCAAATTACTCACCTCTCAGTATTAAAGCTAAAGATGACAGTGATGACTTAATAATTATTTTGGTTTGAAGCATGAATCATTCAGGAATTGGTTTCTAGTCATTTATTTCATTTTCCTTGAGAAAAAAAATGAGAAAATGGTATTAAAATCAGTATTAAAAACATTTAGAGAAATAATTTGTGACAATGATTAAATACTGAATTCTACTCCAGAGGGGAATTGAAGGTATAAAATGAGATGGTGCAATTTCCTGCTGTGTATCACAGGCTCTCTACTGAAGAAACTCTCTTGTCTCTTCTTTTGTTTATTGTTTTCAGTATGCCATAGCTTCTGCCTAACACACTTAACTGTTTACTGACATTTTTTTCTCTCACAAATCATTATTATTATTTGACAAATACTATAAAAATATACATAGCTAGCCTAAGAAAGAGCTGTCACTTAGTCCTAAGTGATAACTTCAGTTTGGAGCCAGGGTGATGTGCCTGCTTGAGTATCTGCTGAACATCTCAAAGTTCTGGGGGGGAGATGCAGATTAGTTTCTGCCTCCAAGGACGTACCAAACTGGCATCAATCACAAATACCTCCCTAGTTCTTCACTGACTTCTTTTAAGTTATTTTGAAACTTTCCTTATGCACATATTCTGCATTACCATTGAAAAATGTTCAATAAGACACAGTTTTTTACCTAAAAATAAATCCAGTAACTATGAAACAATGATACCTCACTTGTAAAAATAAAGAGAATTTCAGTAGTTCCAGGATAAAGAGTCCCTGCAGGAAGGAATTTGGAAAACTGAACTGAGGTATTCATATGAAAAAGAATTAAATGGGATTTATGATAATTTTAAACAGTCCTTATATATGAAATTATTTTGAAGAGGGATTTGTTTACATTTTTGTTTGCTTATTTGTTCATTTTCTGAGATAGTCTTGCTATGAAGGTCTAGCTGGGTAGAACTGCTTTTGTGGACCAGGTTGGTCCCAAACTTATATTCTCTTGAATGTACCCTGAAAAGGTGATGGAATTAGAGGTGTGTGCCAGCATACTCAACTGGGGAGTGACTATTCAAACCTTTTATACTTTAATACTAAGTATAATTTAGGATTTATTTTTAGTTATTGAGATAAAGCCTCTGCAGTTTCAGTTGGCCTGGAACTCACTATGTAGATCAGGCTGGTTTCAATCTCACAGAGATCTGCTTGCCTCTGCCCCCAGACTGTGAGTACTGGGATTAAAGACATGAGCCAGTATACCTTTCTTACATTTTCTTTTTAAGTAAACATATTTGATCTTGGTAGCAAAAAATGATATTTATGTAAAAAAAAACCTAAATAACTTTTGTTCAAAGATGTAGACCTGCTATTTGCATCACTTTTTTCCAATGTATATTTTGTTTTTTTCTGCACTTCATAAATACATCATTCATAGTTAGACTCCCTCCCCTATATACACCCCCATAGCCCACTCAATTGTTTTCATGCATTCTGTCATATATGATAAGGCCTATTGAGTCACCTTTGGGTAGCCAGATTTCCCCTGGTGTGAGTTAATCCACTGGAGCCTGTTCAGCCTGTGTAGCATCACCCCTTTAAATAAGACCAGCTCTCCCTCACCTATCAGTGATCATCTTTCAAGCGTTCCTTCGCTGAGATTGGGGCCTCCTGCCCAGTTCCCCAGTTCTCTGCTGCATTTTTGTCAGATTGAATTTGGATGGTTCTTGTGCATGCTGTTACCATTGCTGTAAGTTCATATGAACAAATTTCCAGAAGCCGGGAAAACTCTGTTTCGTTTTGGGCATCTATCAACAATGATTCTTAAAATCTTTCTGTTCCTTCTTTTGAATGGTCCCTGAGCCCTTGGTGCGTGAGGTTTAATGTCAGAGTCCTATCCAGGGACATGCATTCTGAAGTCTCTTATTCTTTATACTTTGACCAGTTGGCACTTTCTGTGCTAATCACCCTCTGCTGCATGAGGAAGCTTCAGTGGTGAGAGTTAAGAGATGCAGCCATTTTTTAAAAGTCTCTACTTTTGATTACATCCTGATAAGTTCACTTTATACTTTGTGAATCTATTTGAATGTCTAGTAATGTCATAGCAGACAAATGGAATAGTCTCTCTTTGCTCCCCATGGTGTTTAGGTTTCCAGAAGAAATTGCTCAGCTGACTATCTCTGCATAGAAATTTACTATGAGCACAAATAGTGTCTGAGGTGGATTGTGCTACTTCAAACCCAACCTTGAGCATGTCAGGCCACCTCCCACACAGCACACTAGCCCTCATATTGTGCCTTTCTTCCTTGTGTGTGATCTCTTACAGTCTTTCTCAAAGCACCATGTTAGACACTTATTCATAGGCTGTCAATCCTTACCTCCTTACACTCTTCTTTCTAAATTTAAAACTCATTAGTATATTCTCATATGCACTTAATTTCATGCTCCTCATAGGCACACATAGAAACATAGAAACACTAACATATGTATTGCTTGATTAGTGAAAATACTTGATTTTTGAATTTTGCTTGTGGTAGATCATGAAATGGTTATACAAATATAACCAATATTCAATATTCATGTATTGAAATACCTATTATATGTACATGATATATGTATTACTTGTAGTCAGGTTCACAGTAAGTATGTGTGTTACAGGGAGCTTTACAGGATGTATTTCTGCAACAAAGGTACTATTCATTAAACATTAGGGAGTGTCTTAGTTATCCTTATAAAATTTATATTAGCTGTTAGTACACTTGTTTAATTATTATGCAGTGCAGAACAGTGGGATAGATATAAGAATTTAAGTTAGTAATGTATAATGGATATTGCTTGCTTATCTATAGCAGTAACCAAATTTGGTGTTCCTACAAGGAATGTCAAAAAATAACTACCATGAATTGTTCCCACTTTCTTCTGTATCTCTGGATTTGGGGGGGGGTATTGGTCTTACTGTCTGTCTGCTTCTTTCCTTGTCTTTACCCTCTTCTCTGTGTCTTCCTTTGTCTTACAGCTTTACCGATCATTTTTCTATCGATTACAACATTTAAGCTGTGTCTACCATATGCAACTAATTTCCTGAGTCCTGAGATTTATTGATTCTAGAGCCCTATTTTCCTAAATTTTTAAAGGCCAGAATAAATAGATAAAATTGAGATTTTCAGTTTAATGGGATTTTTTTCCCTCCAATTCACCAAGAAGATGTCAAACAGAATTTTCTTATTTTATAACTTATATGTTTATGTATTAACTGAGAATAATGTATGTGTATGTGTCTGTCATGAAAATAAAAAGCCTGTATGTAGCAAATATTCTTTGGAACAGAATTATCCCATTTAAGTTTTAAAAAACTGGTGGGATTAGAATGATAATAACTGCTTTGGGTCATGCATACTGTTCAGGGCCAGTAAGTGTTAGAAAAGGAAACTCCTTCTCCCGGAAGACAAGGTTGCACTTTTCCTTTCCCCTTTCATGCTGGGTGTACTGATTAAAAACATAGAGTGCAAGTCCTTTGACTAGGAACATAGTTCCAAGAGAAATCTGAAGGAACAATTTCTCAGAGGAGATTCTTAGGCCCCATCCTTTCTTTTAATGGATGAAATGTGTCAGCCTGTCTTTATCCAGGGATCACCGTAATATGGCATCACACCACAGCAGATATATTAGTATGCATTTGCATGTATGTGTGCGTGTGTGTGTGTGTGTGTGTGTGTGTGTGTGTGTGTGTGTTTAGGAAAAATTTTGTCATGTTACCCTGGATGATCAGGTACTTTTTTCTTAAGGCTGCTGGCCTCAAACTTCTAGTAATCCTCCTGCCTCAGTCTCCCCATGGTTGGGATTGCAGCCATACTGCACCATTCCCAGCTGTAACAGTTTATTTTATTGAATTTTTAGGACACATGCCTAGATGTTCCTATCATTGATATGCTTTGTTAAAACTATTATTGGGGGCTGGAGGGATAGCACAGCCATTATAGGCTAAGCCTAACAACCAAAACGTAAAAGTGTTATTTGAGCAAAATAAATTAGAAAACCAAGTTCTAACTCATGAAAGAAGAAGGAAAATGCACTCACCCAGTAAGCAAAACCACAGACTATGATACATTTTGAGTAATCTTCTGAATTATCCTGTGCCGTGTCAACAGTCACTGATGGCTGCTCCTGTGCAGTAATTTCCTGCTTTGTCTTGACTCTTCAAGCAGCACTTATGTATCAGAAATTTGAATTAAGGAGTCCCTTGACTGCCTCCTGTAATCCTTCCCTCTGACTCTTTTCTCCTCAACCACATGTCGATTGCTTGAATTACTGGACTTAACACTTTTCTCATGTATTTGCATGTGTTTGGCCAATAGAACGAACATTAATTTTGTAAACATACAAATAGCCTTGATATTCTGAGGTTTCACTATTTTGCCATGTAACAGAGTATGTTAATGTCACTAGGAATGATTATTTATCATTTTCAATGTTTTAACTTAAATATTGTAATATGTTAATATGTTTGAGGAAATATTTTATTAAAGGTATGTATTGACGTTCTTCATTATATATAATTGCTCTGATTTTTTTAAAAAATTTGGGAATTTTATGCAATATATTTTGATCATATTTAGATATACTTCTTTAACTGTAACCCATCTCCTTCTAAAACCCCAACCAAATTTCAATACATATATATAGATATAGATATAGACATAGACATAGACATAGATATAGATATAGATAGATATAGACATAGATGTATAGGCCTAAAAATCAGGTTTGTGTCTCCAAATGCCCTTCTATGTAGATTCATCCACTGGAGCCTGGTTAATCTCCTAAAAGTCTCACCTTTAAATAAAGTTGAATGCCCCCTTTTCAGCAGTTATCCAGAGCCAGAAGTTCCTCAGATAGGTTTGTGATTTCTTACCTACTCCCCCAAGTCTATGTTTGGATGTCTGGCTTGAGTTTTCTTGGGACTTGTCCATACTGTAAGCATTGCTGTAAGTTCATAAGAGTAACTGACTAGCTATCTGGAAAATTCTGAATTGTTGTCATCCTCCTCCTCTGGCACTTAAAATCTTTCTATCGTCTCTTCCATAATGATCCCTGAGCTTTGGGGAGCAGGAGTTTGATATAGGTGTCCTATTCAGGGATAAGCACTCTGCTGACTCTTACTATCTGCCTGTTGTTCAATTGTGTTCTCTGTGCTAATCAACATCTGATGTATAAGGAATCTTCTCTGTTAATATTTGTGAGGTGCATTAATCAATGAATGTGATAAGTCATTAGAAATTATTTTAATGCTATATGTATATGTTTCACAGAATAATTGTATTAGCCTTTCTCTCTTGGCCTGTGGGCTGTCTTTCCTCAAGTTTCTAAGTCTGAGATCAGTGTTAGGTATGGGTTTGATTTTAGGAATTGAAACTTAAATCCAATTAGATAGTCGTTGATTAGTCCTATAATGTTCAGGATATTTGTTGTGACCTACAGGATTCACAGCTTGGTAAAGTTCATGCTAAATTTTCTTTCTAGGCAGATAGCATAGCACATTCCAGCACTATGAAAACTAAGCAGTAGAGGTGAAGCTTTGAAGTCAAGCACTTGTTTGATGTTTCCTTCTTTGTTTTACAGTTCATGTTTGTAAGGTCTTCAGCCATAAAGTCT
The DNA here is from genome assembly GCF_000622305.1 of Nannospalax galili. Classification (NCBI taxonomy): domain Eukaryota; kingdom Metazoa; phylum Chordata; class Mammalia; order Rodentia; family Spalacidae; genus Nannospalax; species Nannospalax galili. Next base: position 1,227,209 of record NW_008358101.1, read on the forward strand.
TACCTCACCATAAGGTTCTATTGCATAACATAGAGCAAGGGCAATGGCCAGTACTCTTTGAGGATCTATGGGATGCCTACTCCAAAGCTTTAAAAGAGGGAGTCTGATCCTGCCATTGAACTTTCATTTTGCAAGTCAATGGTGTCTAATAGGGGCAATGACCTAAAATTAGGTAACTAATTTTAATCTCCTTTTATGTGTGTATGTATATACATTAAATAGTTTTTATAATGGTAGGTTTATATATCACTTCTTTAAAAGGAATTTAATGCTAGCTATCTCTACCCATACAACTCTCCTGGTCTACCCCCTCATTCTCAGCCCCTTTTAACTCTTCCTTCTCTATTAGTTCCCTTTCTTCCTTTTTATCGTTGTATTAGTTTTCACCTCTGTGGATTTTGAAATTGAAACATGCATATCTATGATTTCAAAGTTAATATCGAGCTGTGAGAGAGAATATGCATTATTTGTTTATCTGGGTTTGGGTTACCTCACTAGGGATGATTATTTCTAGTTCTATCCATTTACCTGAAAATTTCATAATTTTGTTTTTTAAAGAGATAAATAATATCCATTGTGTATATATTTCATACTTTCATTATCCATTTATCCATTGATGGACATCCAGATTGTTTCAAGTTTCTGGTTATTATGAAAACAGAAACAATGTACATGGATGAACAGGTATTTCTGTAGAAAGGTAGAGTCTTTTGGGTATAGGCCTAAGAGCGGTATGGCTGAATCAACTGGTACATCAATTCTAGTTTTTGAGAAATTTCCACATTGATTTCCTAGTGTCTCTACCAGTTCACACTCCCAGCAGCACTATCTTACAGTTCCTGTCTTCACATATTCACTGTTGTTTGTCTTTTGGATCATAGCCTTCCTTACAGGGAAAAGGTAAAATCTCAAAATGGTTTTAATTGGCATTTCCCTCGTTGACTAATGATGCTGAACATTTTTATGCATATTATTATGAAATTTTTGTGCATTTTGTATGATAGACCTTAATAAACTTTAGACAGCTTCCCCATAAGTCCCCCTCCCATAGCCCCTTTACTGTCCAGTCAAGCAGTTGTACTCAGATATCTCTCAGTGTAAATTCCTACACTGAAGTCTAGTCAGCCTATCTAGAGTCACTTCACTAAAGAACAACTATCCTGCACCCTATAGTAATTGGTTGCCAATAGTTCCTTAGCTAAAATTGGAACATGCTGCCCAATTCCCCAGTTCTATGCCTGGATTTTATCTGAGTGAGTCAGCCTGGGTCTTGTGCATGCTGTCACCATTGTTGTAAGTTCATATGAGAAGTTTCAAGGTCTGAAAGCCTCTGTTTCCTCATGTTTACCCAACACCTCTGGCTCTTACAATCTTACAATCTTTCTGCCCCTTCTTCTGCAGTGGTCCTTGAGCTTTGGGTGAGTTAGGTTTTATATAGGAATGCTATCCAGGGGCATGTACCCTGCAGCCTCTTATTCTCTAAAACGTGTGCAGTTGTGGCCTTGTGTATATGAGGAAGCTTCACTGGTAAGGGTTAAGGGATGTATTAGTATTCTCTCTACCCCCTGTTGCACTATGTTACATGAACCTTAGGTGTAGAGGATCCACTATAGATGTGCACTTAGAGCTGGGCATCTCTAAGATATATATTGTCTGTGTGTTACCAGTTGTGAAACACTGTAATAACCTCCATCTGTTGCAAAAAGAATTTCTTCAATGAGTGATGTATATTAAACTTGTCTGTAAATATAGAAAAGTAAAAAAACTTCATTTTCTTAGAGATATGACAGAAATCGAGTTTTCTTAGAGCCTATGACCTTTCCAGCCACGTGTATTTGGCTATGTTTAGAGTGGCAGAGGCTTTAGAGCTGGGTTGGACCACAGATTGTTTTTTTCTTTCCTTCATAGTTTTCATAGTATCCTCTAAAACTATGAGAGCTAGCCTTCAGGGCGGAGTCTTCCAGGTCAGTTCCAAATCTATTGCTTCAAGTCCTCTGTCTGATGTATGTCCTGTCTTCAGCAATAGGCTCTTACCTTTAAGGTCTAGGAAGTAATCAAGGGCTGTGGCAAGAATCTGCATTATTTTAGGAGTTTCTTGTGCTATCCTGACCAACAACTTGAAGGGAGGTTTCTCCTGTCTGGCACTGTGTTTATTGTTATATGGCCAGTTATAATAATTCACTGCCATTCTGTGATGTACAGGAAACTAAATTTTATATATATATACATATATAGTGTGTGTGTGTGAGTTTAAATTAAATCTCAAGTATGGGAAGCACATATTGTTTATATTTCAGAATCATAAACACTTCCTATTAAGATAAAATTTTATTCATATACATCAATTTTTTGATGTATGACATAGAAATGGTATTTTTTCCTTTGGTAATAATGGTGTATGTTTAAATGTACTTTTATTTCATTGACACTTTCATACATGTAAATAGTCTTTTATCACATTCTTCGCATTACACTCTTGTCCCATCTCCAGCGAACCCTTTCTTCTCTCAAACAAGTATTCTTCCAATGTTCAGTCTCTTTCTGTGAACCATTGTTTTTCATTAGGACTGCCTGCAGGAATGTGGGTGAACATGTATAGGAGTATGGACAAATTACTAGTTGCCATAACACAAAAGAAATTATTAACCCCCCATGAGCAAATGTTATCTTCTCTCCAGGGAGAGATGCAACTCCATGAATTCCTCTGATATCCATGACAAAATGTCGACAGGCCCAATCTTGCTTCTAGAATCAACTATTTCTAAAATAATTGAATATGTTACCAGAATATTTATAAACCATATTACTTCAGACAAAACATATGGTAAAGAGAATTACCTGTACATTGACATTTCCTTTTAGCTAAGTGTGGTAGCTTATGATTTCAATCTCAGCATATCAGACTGGATTTAACAAACACTGAAGGTCTTGGTGCTCAATACAAGTTCTGCCTTTTTTTTAAAGAAAAAAACACATCTATCCTGAAATCTTACTTTCTACTGGAAATTTTCTTTGAATTATATTTTGGATGGGTTCAGCAGTTATATTATCCCATATGTTTCACTTTAATAAAACTTTGTATTCTTAATGTTTCTAAAAATATAATCATGTACATATGGAATTTCCATATCCACTAATAAGTCATTAGGTAAACAGCAAGTATTGTGTCCTCTGATGACTAATATATCACTGACTAGTGAGCACACAGAAGGTCCATACAAGCTTGTGATAAACTGAAATATTTCATACTCACATACATTGAAAATAATGTCTATTATGATACACACCATCACTGCCCATTAATATAATCATCCAGTATGTTACTTAATTTTGCTCATTTTTTTTTGTTTTTTTGAGACAGGGTCTCCTTGTAGCCACAGCTGTCCTGGAACTCACTATGTTGACAAGGCTGGCCTCGAACTCACAAAAATCCGCCTGCTTCTGCCTCCCAAGTGCTGGGATTAAAGGCATGCACCACCAAACCCAGCTTGTTCATTATTTTTTAAAACCTATTTTTCTTCTAATTTCACTTTTTCAAGAATAATTGAAAAAGCTTTCTAAAGGATGCATACTTTCTTACTTTGAAAAAAATGTGATGAGCATTTGTTTTACTGAAGAAAGGTTTTGCTCTGTAGCCCTGGCTTCCCTCTTGTGTCATCATCCAGAAAGCCGAGAAAAGAGGGATGTCCCCAACAACCTTGGCTTATAATTATCTATTACAGCAATCAAATGATTATGTAAAAAGTCTTCAATATTGCTCTTACTTAAGAAAGAGATTGCAAATACATAAGAAAATATTGATGTTTGTTATTTTTCTGTTGTTGTGTTAAAACACCTTGACCAAGGCAACTTATAGAAGGAATAGTTTATTTGGCTTACAGTTCCAGAGGGGTAAGATTCCATGATGGTGGTGAGATGTGGTGGCACAGGTGGCCAGAGCAGAAACTTAAGTGTTCAGATCTTCTAAAGGGCACAGGAAGCAGAGAGAGACTGAAATCTAGCAAGGCTTAAGAACCCTCAAACCCATCCCCAGGAAGTGCTTCCTCCAACATGGCCACACCTCCTAAAGGTTTCATGACCCTCCCCAAACAGTACCATGAACTGGGGACACTGTGTCCAAATAACTAGAGTCTATGGGGGACACTGATTCAAGCCCCCACAATGGCTGAATTCTACATACTGATAATGATTTATAGATTGTTGGAGTAACAAAATCCTTACTTACTATCATCATATACTAAATAGCATAGTGTATTTGTCAAACTCAGATGAATAAAAAGCATAAATGCTCTTCTAAAACCAAAATATTCACCTTCTGAACAAGCTGAGATATTTATTTTTCTCTCATATTTGACTAACTTTTCTGACTCTTCTTTCTGTTCCTCTGGAAGAATATACAAGGAAATAACATTTGGAAGCTTGTACCCCATGGAACTGCTGTGACCTGGAGTCCTCAGTGTTGTTAAACACATGGAGGCAGAGACCACTGTATTAAATAACTTGCTTCAGTCATGTAACCTATAAACAGAATAGACCAGGCAGAATGGTGTGTATCTTCTTGTCTTGTTTCCTAGTCATGGAATTTATTAAACTGTGGTCATTTTGTAATTAATAAAATGAAATGAATTGATATATCTGCTTTACTTTTCATTGTTTTATCACATATCAGCATTTTCTCTTTCATTCCTAATAAATTCATTTCTAATGTAACGTCTTTAATTTTAAAGCTTTGAAAGGAAATAATATTAAAAATATAACAGTTCATCCAGAGAAAAATGTATGTGAGTAATTGCTATTTTAGAAATGAAACAGCTATCTTCTCAAGAAATCTACAAATAATGGATATGTGGTGTATTGTTTCTATGATGCATTTGAGCAGAAACTACTCAGAGTAGTTTCAAAAGACAGCCTTCCCTAATTTGCTTCTGCACTGATAGTACTTTTCTTTTTTAATATTTTATTTATTTATATTTTATGTGTATGCGTGTATTGCCTATATATAAGCAAGTGCACCTGTGTCATGCAATGCCAGCGGAGGACAGAAGAAGCCATCGGATCCCCTGGAACTGGAGTTATAGACAGTTGTTAGCTGCCATGTGGGTGCTGGGATTTGAACCCAAGTCTTCTGAAAGAACAAGCGGTGTCTTAACCACTGAGCTATCTCTCCAGCCCAATAATTCTTTTCTTATAAAAGATTACACATTACCCTTGTTCAGAGTAATATTATAAGAAATAGAAAAGTGAGAGCACTTTCAGGTATCATAATTAATGGAACTGCAAGGGCTGGAGAGATGACTCAGCAGTTAAGGGCACTGGCTGCTCTTGCAGAAGACCCAGGTTTGTTTCCCAGCACCCACATGGTACCTAACAGCTGTCTGTAACTCCAGTTCCAAGAGATCTGACACCCTCTTCTGACCTCAGCCGGCACTGCATGACATGGGTGCAATCAAATACATGCAGGCAAAACACTCATATGCATAAAATAGAAATAATAAAACATTAAAAAGTAATGATAACTAATAGAGCTCATGTTAAGCTTCAGGAAGATAAGGGCGTCCTTCAGGCACTCAAAATTATTCCTAGCCCTATCCGTAGTATCTGCCAGAGCAGGAGTTATCAAAGTTAATGCAAAAAACAAAGAATCGATGATGACATTTTCATACATGTGTATCATTGTACATTGACTATATTCAACCCCTTTACTGGGTTTTGTTTTCCTTCTTCCCTAGTGGACCCCTTTCTCTTAAAGGAGGCCTGTGTGTGTGTGTGTGTGTGTGTGTGTGTGTATTTTAAAATACAGTGATTGTTGGTAGACAGACATATACTAATACAAATTGGAAGTAATCAGGGACATGTACACATTACAAGTAGTCTTGATACAAACAATTATTACTTTCAGTAAATGTCATTTAACTTTAAAAATATCTGTATTTTAAAAATATTATTTATTTAATTTGTGTATGACTGTTGTGCCTACATATATTTAAGTGCACACATGTCCACATGTCATGTGGTGCCCATGGAAGTCAGAAGAAGGTCTCAGATCCCATGGAACTGGAGTTACAGAGAGTTGTTAGCCATGTGGATGCCTGGGAAATGAATCCAGGTCCTCTGAGGGAGCAGCCAGTGTTCTACACTGCTGAACAGCCTTTCTGGCCCCATGTTTTAACTTTTAAATAGAGTTACTCAATAAAGATGAGTGAATTTATATAAATCTATTAAAATATATATTGATTAATTTTGACATTTCAAGAAGCCCTCTATAAGGAATTAACAGGTCCAAAACCCAAAAAAATCATTAAAATCTCATTTAAATTTAACTTGGTTAATCCAAATAGAGTTTGTTTCTGGAACCCAGAACAAACCTTATGAACCAGTTAAATATGAAAGTGCTCTAGAAAATTGTAAGAAGAAATCTGGTCAAACGTGCCATGCATTTTAATCATGATCGAACATGCTCAAGCAGGATCTTGATTACATATATTATTTCAATGTCAAAAAGTGGTGTGAAAGTCTAAGAAAATGAAAAGAGCACTACTCTCAGTGGAAAAAATATTAACTGAATAATCTGCAAAATCAAACTTTAATCCACCATAGAACAGAAGTTAGATGTTACAAGTGCAATAAAATCATATGTACTGAGGATATCATAAAGTAGATGCAACGGGTTCTGGTCCTGCCTGAAGCACAACATACTAGAGAAATAACAGAGCCAGTACACAAGTGTAGGAAGCTTCATTTAATATTTTCAATGGATAACTGAAAATTGAGTGTGCAAAACATAGACTGTAAAACCACTACAAACCCTTAATGCCAACAGAGATTTGACACACAGGCTTATGTCTAGGAATTTCAGAGAATGCTTCTAGAGTAAAAAGCAGTGCATATGAGGTACCCTTCCCTCAGCTCACACTCTGAAATTCAGATATCCACTACATCCACACAACCTGACTGAGTCCTTTCAGCTTCCTTCCCCATCACCATAATTTCTTGAGAAGTTACTTATTAAAGATTCCCATGATCTCTCATCATCTTCCTCCCAGATTCTCAAACTTTATGCCATGCCAGAAGTCTGGAGCTTGGGTCTCAGCACACAACACTGAGGGAGTGTATTTAAGAAAGATCTGTTCGTATTGCTTTTGATACCAGCATCACAAGAGACCTTCTTTATGTTCCCCGAATGCTGATTCTATGCAGCTCCCATTCCAAGTCCAGGACACTGAAATCATCATCAAAGTAAATGTCGCTCCACAGCCAAATATGAAGCAGACTTTGTTCATTAGGCCAAATGGCGGAGCTATATGATTTTGGCTATACAGGAGAGTTAGAACAAAACAAAACAAAACAAAAATCTCCTTTCTTGGTATTTAGGAATTGCTTTTGCTTGTTCTCTCCTTTAAGGAATACTAGTCTGCAGTTTCCAATGACTCTCGGATATTGTTTAATGAACAAGTATATAAAATAGTTTCATTGTGTTTATGGAAATGAAAATTCAAGTTCTAAGCAATCTTTTATCACACAACATTTCCTGGATTAGAGCAAATACTGACATATGAACCCTACTTACTTGTGACATAAACAGGTGCTGCCTACATACAGCAAACTGACCAAGATCATCATCAAGCCATCATTCATGCATGTCGGCTTGCTCCACCAGCCAGCACACTTCAACAGAGAAATTTATTTTCTTTCTAAATTGTTAGTGGCTTATTTGTTTTATTCCTAAGCAATTCAGATACAAGTATAAACACCCACCTCCATCTGTGCCCTCTTGGTGTGGTCAATCTTTTCTCATGGATGCATCATTATACATTGAATTGCGCTGTCATATGGTAACTTTATTTTCTAAAACTTTGAACCTTTTAAAAATCAATTATTTTAGCTAGGTATGGTGGTACATGCCTTCACTTCCAGCACTTTAGAGGCAAAGGCAGGTGGATCTCTTTGAGACTGAAGCTACCCTGCTCTACACAGAGAGTTACAGATCAGCTGGGCCACAAGGAGACCTTGTCTCGAAAAAATAATAAAAGAAATTTTTAAATGTTCTCTTGTTATGTAAAAAGGGAAATATTTTACAAGTAGATAAGAGGGAAAATTGGGTGTCTTCTACTGGACAGTAAGGTGACTGACTATGTTAACAATATGCATTGACCCCAAAATATCTAGAAGAGAGGTCTGTGAATGCTCTCATCACAAGAAATGATAATGGTATGAGGTGACAGATTTGTTAATAACCCAGTTTCAAGCATAATATAAGGCATATGCATATCAAATCAAAGGACATGTCCAATAATATCTTAGCTCTTTCTGAAAGCTTTTACTACAAACTCTGTCGAATAATAAAGCAAATAATAGGTTTCCCAGGGCATTTTCAGTGGAATGAAGACATGGGACCAGAAAAATAACAGTATAGTTTGAACCTATGATCTGGAGCTGCACTTCCTTGTTCAAATCTCTGCTCCTGTTTACTACTTCTAGCCTTGAATAAATTTGTAAACTCAATGTAAAATTGGCATATAATTGGATGAGAGTGAAGTTTATTTGTTAAATTAAACACACACACAAACACACACACATATATTTCCATATTCCTTATTGGAAAACATGTAGATTCAGGGCATTTTATCCTCCACATGTTTATTTATATTTCACTGCATACACATACACAAACATGTGCACACACAAACACATACACACCTACCCACAGTTTTCTATCAGTTTGTTGATCTACACAACCAAATGCATTTGTAGTATCCATCTGTCCACTTCAACTATCAGGTCCATAATGCTCTACTTATATTTCTAACTTCACTGATTAACATAGATACCCCCTGTATTTGCAATAACTATATCTCTATGAGCTCAGTAACTCAAAATCTCCCTTTTATTAGCAAGTTTAACATACATATTACTAGATACTCAAAATATAAAAAGAAGCATGCTTCTATTACATTTTAAAGGTACTGTCCATTGCTTAGGACTAATAAATGTGCACATGCCTACCTAGACAAAGAACAGGTTCTACATATTCAACATATTACCGTTTGTAATGTTTTTTTCCATGACACCCCTCCAAACTTTATGGTTTTCTCTCTAAGCTGATATCTATTTATGGAGTGGAGAAAAACAGGAAACTGTTTTAGAAGAAGTCTTTATCATTTTTGACATTAACAAAGCATAAGCAATGAAAACTATGAGCTCAGAATTTTAGCACAAGCCATATTTGTGTAGTTTCCTTGTTGCTTTGCAGCAGAAAAATTGTGATTTCTTTTCTGTGGGAGACAGGCTTGAGCTTAGGGTGAAAGTTTTATTAACAGCCATACAGCAGGCCCGAGGCAATGGCCCCACCACTGGAGCCACAAGAAACGCCTTGTGACATTTGATTCCACTGGCAGATCATGAGACTGATGCCTAGAACTAGCCACTCCCTAATCACCACCCTTGAGATCTCAAATAGCAACACTTAGATAGCCTGGGTCACATGATTCCCAGGAAACCAGGCCCCATAAGGAAACTGGAACCTAAGTAACCTAAAACCCATTATGCTAATGAGGAGTCTGGCTAGCCATATCATGATAGGACACAACCCTGCCAAAGATCTATCTGAGTTCTAACTTCTTGATTGGACCCCTAACCCTATATAAGCTTGTGCCCTTCTGTAATAAACTAGATCTGTGACAATGAACCTGGTCTCCTGTGTCTGAATGCGGCTCTGCCCACACAGTCTCCTCATCAGCCGTGGGGTCCATCGACCTGGCAGAAGTAATGACAATTGGAGGCAGCACCTCAGCAAGCAGAATAGCGGCCTCAGCACCAGGCAAGCAGAAGAGCTGCCTCAGCGCCCAGAAAATAGAAGAGCAGCCACAGCTTTCGGCCCCAGTGAGGAACAAGGGGGGGCGCCCCTGCGATCAGAGGTGGTGCCCACGAGGCGGTGCCCTTGAGCTCGCAGGCAGTGCCTGTGCTAATGGAGGATCTGTGCCCAGAGACAACACCTGGAACCGGAAGAGTGGAGGGGCAGCCGCAACTGGCCACGGCTGCACTTTTCAGATTTTATTATTCAGATATAATAATATAAAAATCTAAATATCTGTTGTAAGTCACGGAAATTGATCTTAAGTTATTCAGAAGCTGTAGAAGCACATCATAAGATTAAGTTGGGTAGCTTATATACAGATACTTCCTTCAAACCTACATTGAGATTTGGCAAAAATAAAAAATAAAAAAGAAAAAGATAAAGAAAAAAGAAAAACGGAAAAATGTAACAATAGCAACAGTAATAATGCCAATATTTTCTACAAAAACACTTCATGAATTAAGCAGTATGAAATAATAAAAGAACCCTCCTGTAAGACTGGGTGTAAATGCTTGAATCCCCAAGCTGTTTTCAATGCTGCTTGTTTTCCAGATACACCAGTACCTATAAGAGAAAATTTCTTCGCGGCTTCTTACTGTGATTTTTTTGATAATAAAAATCAGGCCCAGTCAATGCTTTTGATGGATGCTAATTCTATCCAGGAGACATGATTAACCTTCTATACTTCTATCCAATACTTGAGAACTAAGATGCACTAATAGCTTAAAATGAATTTCTCCATACCAATCAATCAATCAATCAATCAATAAATAAATAAACTGAGTGGTAATCTTCCATTAAACAGAGATTTGTAAAATTGCAGCTTCTGCAGAAAGTGAACATGTGGTTAAATTTCAAGTGTGAGACTATTTTCTTTTCTTTGTTGACCAATTAGTAATAACATGCCAATGTGAAGAAAAATAGCACAGGGAATAGTGGCAGCTTTAGACCTCCATATATAGAAATATCAAAACCTATAGTTACTTTAAAAGACCATTAATTAAACACAAACACTTAGTTATCTACAGCGCTTTTATTCCACGTTTGGGTGTATACCAAGCTATGTTGGATAGCATAAATAACAAAACATGACAACAACATCTAGATCTTGATTGTTCTAAGTCAGTAGTAGTGTGGGTGAACAATTTTAGTATCAAAATAAATGTATCCTTTAAAGGAATATAATTACATCTTTCATGGAGAAGCTCAATTACAAATATCATGCCATTATTTTTTTTCGTTTCTTTTAAAATGGAAAATAAAAAAGTCACTGCTGCAAATGGATTCACACAAAGTTATTTCTACTAATAAAAAAAAGTGCTGCTAAAGTTTGAGAGAGTTCTTATCACTAATGTTTTTACTGAAAAATTATGTGTTTTAATTGTGGTAGGGTGAATTTTAGAGTAGAATAGGAACATAATACTTATCAAACCTATATAATAATGCTTTAAGTAAGATACAATTAGTATTATTTGCTTATATTTAATCTGTCTATTAATTTTTGAACAGTTATCCTTATATACAATCACTGTGGAGCTAAATAATTTGTAATTCATCAAGTATTTTCTCCATATACTTTAAGTACCCTTTTTTTTTTTGAGGTAGGGTCTCCCTGTAGCCCCAGCTGTCCTGGAACTCACTATGTAGGCCAGGCTGGCCTTGAACTCACAGAGATCCACATGCCTCTGCCTCCCAAATGCTGAGACATGTTTCCTGAGCTCCTACTATGTGACAAGCACTTGGAGGCAAGGATATACAAAGGAAAATACTATAAATTTTGGTGCCTGTTATTCTTGTGCTCATAGGATTGTCTATATAGACTACAAAAGACAAAATCTCTGTTATGAAGTTAAGTCTACTCTTAATCCATGAGCAAGTCAAGATAGTCAATTAGATAAGTGTTGCTATGATGATCTGACAGAAAAGGATGTTGTGGCACACAGAACATCTGGAGCCCTTGCTGAAGAGAACAGGAAGTGAAAACTCAAGTACTGACACATTTGTTGCCAAGGTCAGTCATAATTTATATTGTTCTGATAGTTTGTCTGTGTAGGCTTTGTCCCAAACAATTAATCAGAATAACTCAAACAGAAGCTGCTTCAAGCAGTAAATCAGTCTAGAATTATAATATAGACCAGTCAATAGACTTATATGATTACAGTGACGAATTTGACCATTCACCTATGGTTTGGGCATCCATAGATTTAAATATTACTGAATACTGTTCAAAATTTAGAGATTCAAGTAACAAAAATGCTAATGCTATGGTATTTTTCTATAGGAATTTTGGGTCCCTATGAAAAGGACCAAAGTTAAAACACATGCCTATAATTTAGGAGTACAAGATATTCCCAAGCCAAAGATGGACCACTAATGAAAGAAACATCATTTCTCCTG
>NW_008358101.1:1239759-1254429 GCF_000622305.1 Nannospalax galili
CTCTTCAGAACTGATAATAATGTAGATCTTATGGGTTAAGCTGGACCATTTAAATATACATCACACTGAAAAGTAGTTTTGAATAACACTGTTCAGTTAATTTTAAAACTCACCTAAGGAGGATTGTTGTTACTATTATTTGTATTGCTTTTATTTTAATTTGTTCCTTTGAAAACACCAGAGTACTTTGTTTTTGTGTGGTTTTAGTTGAATATTCTTAAAAAATTTCCAAACAGAAAATAATATTTTAGATTGGATTTGATTTTGCTCAATGGTTTGAAATATGTTGGTAAACACACATTGAATACAAATTGTATTAATCATATTAGTTTTGCGTTTATTGGGGGTACATGATTTTAGCTATTTAAAAGAAACTGACAATGCATATTTTATCACAACTATCAAGTGGAAAAAAATTAAAGTAATGCAAAATATTCCTGAGACTATAGCTTTCCCTTTGTGGGAGTGGCTTGAGACAGGGTCCCCTTTAGCCCCAGCTGGCCTTGAACTTTCTATGCATACCAGGCTGGTCTTGATCTCAGAGATCTGCCTGCTTCTGACTCCTAAGTGCTGGGATTAAATGTGTGTGTCACCATTCCCTACCCTTACGTAACACTTTAAAATTTTTATTTATCTTTATTTTATGTGTATCACTGCTTGTCTGTATGTATGTAAGTGCACCACATGTTTGCAATGGCCATAGATGCCAAAAGAGGGAATTGGATTCCCTGGAACTGGAATTACAGATGATTGTTAACTGCCATGTGGGTGCTTGGAACTGCAAGAGCAGCCAGTGCTCTTGACCATTGAGCCATCTCTCCAGCCTCAATTAAATAACATTTTGTTCTGTAATTATTTAAATGTAATCTAAAAACTAGAGAGCAAAAAATTGTTGGGCTGTTGATACCATAGTCCTACAGGTCTTCCTTAAAAGAATATCAGCAGAATTCTAGTCTTCTCTTACATAAGTTGCAGGGACTTTGTCTGATTTTGATTGTTCTATATCTACTTTGCATTATATTTGGAGTATTAGAGGGTTTAATGCTAATAATTATCACTGCCCTCAGCTTAGCAAGAAAACAGGAAGGATGTCATAGTACATGTGATCACACTTGGAGGAGAGTTAAAATTTTTTGAATAACAATAAACATTAAAATCTCACTTTGTAGGCTATTCCAGTGAAGGTTGAAAAGATTGCAAAATAACAGTGATCCAGGATGCCTGTTGCTAGACAGCATCTTCCAGTCAAGACTGGGAAGTGGCACCCGTGACATCTCAACCATATGGTTGCCTAAACAAGACCTGTGCAAACTTGGTAAGAGAACCGTAATACCCTTCTTTACTGCCCCCAACATTGGAACCTCCCTAACTCCTCTGTAATTTTCTACCTGGCCTGCCATCCCACACTGGTACTCAGAAAAATAGATGGAAAAAAAAAAAACATATCAAAAGCAACAACCAGCTATGTCAGTCCAGATGGCCAGATCCCATAGCAAAACCTCAAGCAAGACAAACTATAAAATAATATATTCTTCCTCAATCACTAATCTTATAAAAACAAACCAAAAGTAAAGTTTAACTTCAAGATCAAGAAAAGAATAGTTGTAAATCTGTTTATAGACAATTCAAACAGGACATGTATAAACACTTGAATGAACTTGAAGAGCACAGAGAAAAACTAATGTAAGTCCAAGAAATCAGAAATAGTGAAAGGAATAAGGAAGATAGTTCATGTATAAAAGTAGAATTCAGTAAAGAAATAGAATTATCGAAGCAACCACTACATCTAAGGCAGGGAACTTTGAGGAAACAGGACAGAAAGATTGCAAAATAACAGTGATCCAGGATGCCTGTTGCTAGACAGCATCTTCCAGTCAAGACTGGGAAGTGGCACCCGTGACATCTCAACCACATGGTTGCCTAAACAAGACCTGTGCAATGACAACACCCATTGACGTGCCAACATGAGCAGAAGAAATTTCACACAGTGACGCCTCTAGTTGAAGCTTCCAAAAAGATCAACAAAATGATACCCATAAAATCACATCAGTCAGTAATAACTCTATCAATGATCTTTATTCCCAAAAGACAAAAAAATCTACAGTCTAGAAGACTGGCTTCAAAACAAGTTCCAGCACCATCAAAAATAGATACAACATTTTTATCAAAACTGGAAAAAGGTATTTCCAGCAGGACTGAATTGGCAAATTTATTTGGTGTAGTTATTTTAATATCTGAAAAATAGACCTGAAGCTAAAATAAGGCAGAAGAGATAATAAAGGTCACTTCATGCTATTCTAAGATTTTTTATTCAATTTTTGTGCATTTAACACATCTTGATCATATTCAGACCCATGCCCCATGTGCAGCACCCTTAGAGACCTCCTACCGGATTTCTTGCATTCTATTATATATGTTAAGGTTTATCAAGTCAAGTTTGTGTCCCCAGTTGTGCTTCTGTGTAAGTCCATTCAGTGGAGACTGATCAGCCTATCTAATGACATTCCCTTAAAGAAAAACAACTTGCCATCAACCATCAGAGATCAATTGTCAAAAATTCATCAGCTAAGGTTGGGGTCTTTTACCCATTTCACCTCTTTTATCCTGAGGTTTCATCTAATTTGAATTTTCATGGGCCTTGTGCATGGTATCACAATTACTGTAAGTTCATAAGGGCAAGTTCCAAGCCACCTAGAAAACTCTACTTCTTTGTGGTCATCCACAATTGCCTGACTCTTACAATCTTTCTGCCCATCTTTTACAAAAGTCCCTGAACCATGGGTGACAGACATTTAATATAAGAGTCCTATCCAGGGTCATTATCTCTGAATCTCTTATTCTCTACATTTTGGGCAGTTGTGGTTTGCTGTGTTGATCATCATCTGTTGCCTGAGGAAGCCTTGCTGGTGAGAGTTGAGAGATACAATATTCACTCTGGCCCCTGTTCTGGTATGGCCTTTGAGTCTTGGATTGAAAGGTTACATTGCAGATGTGTCATTTAAGGTTGTACTTCTCACAGACACTTATTTTCTGCATTTGACCAGCTGTGGCACACATTTCATATATTTTAAGGGAACAATCCATGCAGAGGATATAACAATTTTAAACTTATAACCCGCAAATGTTAGTACACCCAATTTCATAAAACGCACACTAATATCTAAACCACAGGTACAGTCTAGCACAGTTATGGTGTGAATCACTCTCACTGATAGATAGATCATCTGGCCAAAATAAACAAAGAAACATTGGAGCTAAGTGAAATTATAAATCAAATGTACTGAAAAGACATCTATAGAATCTTGCACTTGAACACTAATACACATTTTTCTCAGCAGTACATAAACTTTTTCCAAAGTAGATCGCATATTAAGACACCAAGTGAGCCTTACTAAATACAGGAAAATAGAGAGTTCATTATTCTATCTAAACAAAATGAGATAAAGGTAGGTATCAACAACTACAGAAACTGCAGAAAACACACAAGCCCATAAATATTAAACAATGTATTATTCATTGATGAATGGGTCACTAAAGTTATCAAGAAGAAAAGCATTAGATTACTAGAATTTAATAAAATGAAAATGAAAACACAATTTACCAAGATCAATGGGAAATCATGAAATCTGTCCTATGAAGTCAGTTCATAATTATAAACACCTATATTGAAAAATCAGAGTTTATATTTATATATAAAAATAATTTAGTAAAGCACATTATTGTCATAGAAAAACAAGGTCAAACCAAGCTCAAAAACCATAGACAATAAGAAATATGATCGGAGAAGATATTAATGACATTGAAAGGAATAAAATACAAAGATTCAATAAAAACTGAGTTGATTCTTTGAAAACATAAAAATATTGCCAAACACTCAAATTAGCCAAAATAAAGCAAGCAAAGACTCAAATATATAAATTAGAGATGGAAAGGAACACATTACTATAGACACTAATGAAATTCATGAAATCATGATGTAGTCTAAAAACCCATATTCCACAAAATTTAAAATTTCCCCCAAAACATGAATTTCTTAATACATATGACCTAACAAAATTTAATGAAGATCAAATAAAGTATTTAAACAGATTTATAACCAGCAGACATTTTGAAGCAGTAAAAATAAGGAGCGGACTGGTTCACTGAAGAATTATACTATACCTTCAAAGAAGAGCAAATTCCAGTTGGAATCAAATCATTCTCTAACATAGAAAAGAAAGGGACAAAGGAATAGCCAACATCATACCAAATGAAGAAAAATTCTGAATATTCCCACTGAAATCAGGAACAAAACAAGGATGACCACCATCTCCACTACTATGTGAAGTCCTAGCTAGAGTAAGAAGCCGGGAGAAGGAGATAAAATGGAAACAGATAAAAGAATTCAAAGTATCCTTATCTGCAAGTGACATAATCTCATACATAAGAAAACATAAAGATTCCCCCAAAATAACAACATGAAGAAACAAATCTCTTATAATTGAAAAACATAAGCAAAATCACTGGATATAAAACTAACAGAATCAGTAGGCTACTATATAAGAATGAAAAACATATCACCAGAGAAGTCAGTGAAATAATCCTATTCACCATAGCCATACACACATCAGAAAATGTTGGGAATAAACTTAAGTAACAATCACGAAAGACCTCTACAACAAAAAATTTAAGACCCTAAATAGATAGATTGATGAAAACCCTGGAATATATAAAGATTCCAAACACTCATGGATTAGAAGAATTAATATTGTGAAAATGGCTATCCTACTAAAATCAATATACAGATTCAGTGGAATCTTAATCAAAATCCCAGATCTTTTCTTTATAGACACTGGGGAAAAAAAGTGTTAAAGTTCATCTGGGATCACAAAAGCTCAAGGTTAGCTAAATTAATACAAAAAAAAAAAGAAGACAGCTTTCTAGGGGCTCAGTGATTTCTTTTTACAACCTATACTGCAGCTCCATAGTAATAAAAATAGCATGGTACCACACAAGCTAGATATGCAAACCTAGAAAATAGAGTCCAGACCCTGGAAATGAGTCTTCACGACTACAGCCACTTCATCTTTAATGATGCCATCAAAATTACATGCTGTGGACGTGACAGTTTCTTCAATACATTATGTTGGGAAAACAGGAGTTGTAGAAGCTAGATCCTCATCTTGCACCTTGCATAAAACGACCTCCAAATTGCTCAATATCTTCAACATAAGGCCTAATATCCTGAAACTGCTAGAGGAAAAATTAGGAAGCACTTCAACCTAGAGGTGCAATTAAGCCCTTTTTGAATAGGACTCAAAACAGGAAACACACAACCGACAAAGATCTCATGAAACTAAACAAAGTCTGAACAACAACAAAAAGCAACTGGCAATAGACTGAACAGGTGGCCCATGGAACTGGACTGTGTCTTTGCCAGCTGTATTTCTGACTGAGTGTTAGTGATTGTTTAAAAATATTTTATTTATTATCTTTATTTTATGTGTATGAGTGTATTGCTTGCTTGTAGGTCTGTGCACCCATGTCATACAATGCCAGTTGTAGGATAACTATAGGTGTTGTTCAACTACAACACCAAGATATGCCCCCCACACAATAGTAACATAACTGTTATAGGGGTAATCAATTACTCTCTGCTTGGACTAGAGGCATTCTAAACAGAAGGGAAGACATTCTTGGTGCTGTAAACCTGGCCAACACTCATGCCTCAGGAAATCAAAGCCCTATAATGGAATCAACTAATGTTTAGCTAAGTTGACAACTCAAACTTCCTTCTAATTATACAATTTTATATCCTCTCAGCACAATCAGAGAATCCCAGTTTGCAGGAAAGGGAGAGGACTTTTGACTTTCCAAGGTGCTGAGAAGTAGTGATAAATGAAGGCTCAGCTCTAAACATGCCATTTTAATGCCTAGGTCAGGGACCACTGTATAAGACAGGACAGAATGTATGTTAGAGCCAAAAGATAGGGAGAAGGGTAGTAAAATTCCATCCTCTAGACTTGATACAGCCAGCGCAAGCATGCACTCACAGCAGCTGCAATTACATTCACTGGACCTACACAAGACAGAGCCTATCAACATCATTTGAGACCCTACTCTGCTACTGATGAACTATTGATTACTAATGGACTCTGGGAGAGGGGAAGGTATTGTCTTCAGTTGTGTATCCACTGCTGAAACCACAAGCCTCCGATAGATAATTCCAATTCCATGACCACTGAGGTCAGCATGGTCCAACCCAGAGGAAAATAGACAAAAGAAAAAGATACAAATGTGGTGAGAGATTAGCAGTGAAGAACAACATAGAGAAGAGAGAGGGAGATGAAAGTCCCATAAGAGCTATTAGTGCACTATGTACATGTATGAAATTATCAAAGAATCACTCCAATATACAAAATATTCAAAAGACTGTTTTAGTTTAAGTAATGACTTGCAACTTTTAATGAACTTAAAATGCTTTGACTCCATTTTCACATTAAGAATTAAAGCAAGAATTTTAAGCATATACATGCAAACAAACTACACAGGTCATTAACTGGCATTCAAATACTTAAATTGAATGAATGCTCTGAAATATTTTCTTCATGATTTTGTCTACATTTGTGATTTTTATGATTAAGAAATAATAATTTCTTATATTTTATTAGCAAAAGCAACTATTAAACAGGAATAGGAGAGAAACAGGGATTGATTTGTGACTGAAATATTACTAAAATAATCAACAACATACAACACAGTGTGATGCACACAAAAGGCCACAACAGGCTAAGTTTTAGAGAATAAGAGACTGCAGATTACATGTCCCTGGATATGACTCCTGTACTAAAGCTCAACTCTCCACAGCTTGAGGACCATTGAGGAAGAGGAGACAGGAAGATTCTTAGAGGCAGAACCATGAACATAAGAAAAAAGAAAAGATTTTCCGGCCTCTGGGAACTTCCTCATGTACTTGCAACAATGGTGACAGCAGGCAAGAGAGCCATACTGACTCAATCACACAAAAACCCAGAATAGAATGGGAGAAATGGGCAGCAGGCCCCAACCCAAGTCAAAGCACTATTGGTAAATGATTACTGCTGGGCAAAGGAGAGTAGATCTTCTTTAAGGGACTGGCTCTAGATAGCTGACTAGACTCCAGTGGATGAACTTGCACTGAGGGACATCTGGGTACATATGCTTGACTAGAGAGGACTTAACATTTATGACAGAACACCTGAAATATGGTGAGGTGTTTGGGGTACGGGGTCTAAATTGGATTAAGAACTATTATATAAAATGGAGAAAATTTAACAAAAATACAATAGCAAATGGATGTAATAGTTCATTTTACATATGATTGAACTCCTCCTGTATCACTTGAAATTAGTAACATGAGGAAACTGAATTTTTTTCTCAATAACTTGGAATTTAATTAATTGCAGAGGTGCAATCAATGCTATTAAAATTTGTCTCTAGTAGGGCATTTATGAGCCTTCACCCCAGATTCAGTTTCTAGTTTCTCATGAAAATTGGTAGTATGTGAAAACTTGTTACAACCAAGCAGTTGCTTTCCATTCCTTTCTTTCCTTATTCAAATTTTAATAAACTGTCACAACTGACAGAAACCATACTACTCCTTTCTAAACTTATTCTTCCCATAACTTTTTTACCCTTCATGCTGTTGACAACTTCTCTGCAAAAATCTTTGTAGCAGATTCGAGATAACGCCTCAAACCCCTGCTGTATCTGTCTGTACTGTTTCTGTTGAGCTTTTCTTTACTGAACAACATTTTTTTTTACTAAAGAATTATGCCATAATATTGGATTCTTTTTCTCCACACTTTGAGAATCAAATAATTTCAGTAAGAGCAAATTCCTATAAATTAAAATAAAAGATGTAGCAAAATATGCTTAACCTAGATGTATTTATGTATGCTTTGAAATCTATTATAATTCTATGAGAAAATCTACTTGCAAAAGAGTGAAGCATAAGTTAAAGTGAATATTTATAACCTCGGAACAGAAAGTAGATTGAAGTTTGTATTATTTAAAAGCATGTATGCATCACACAGAACTTTTTATCTCAGATTTTTGTGCACAGGAAACAATTCTCTATTTCAGAGTTTAATCAGAAAAGGCAATTGTTGGAAAGTTGTATCTCATCTTATGTATTAATCTCTAAATGAGAAAAGTAATTCATTTTTCATGGAATGTGATGAGGAATAGCAATCATTTTGAAATTATAATTTAATATCCGTGTTTTATGTTTCATGTTTGTCTATCTTCATAAAGAATTATTCTTGCTATTCTTAAAGAGTCTTCGTTTCTGAGATGAAACAGGTTTAGTAATAAAGAAAGCAGATGTATCCAAAGGAAGTAGAAGCAACATTAACATTTAGACAATGTTTAAAATTTAATTTTAAATCTACATTAACACTTTTTGGTTTTAAAAGTGTTTGAATCACCTCATTCTTCTTAACATAGTAGTGGAGCTTCCTTTTGTAAGTTAAAAAATACTGATGGAAGTTTCACATAAGTTTAACAGGAGAATCGTTTACTCTGACATTATTTCACTTACAGTGAACAGCATCTGTCCTTTCGGATCTCCCATTAGCTCATACACTTGGGGGGCGTTTCAATGGCTACCCAGCAGTGAGTAGTAATGTCATATTTTAAATTCAACCTTTATCAGATGTTTTAAAGTAAAATTTAAGTTTATACTTCTTTGTAGTCAAAATTAGTGTTAAAAACTTCTTGAAAATATCAATTTCTCTAAGAATATTTCTAATACATTTAAGTCTTTGAATAAAGTGCATAATAAAAATTTGTATCATGTTCATAAACAAAGTACACCAATAAAACATCGTGTCATGTGTAAATTTTGTCATCTTTACCAATAAAACATCCTGCCATAAATCATGTCTGTACACTTGTCTTCTGAATTTTAATTTTGAGACATCGTTCAACAATATAGTATGTTTTGACATACAAAGCTGCTAAAGCTCTTTAATTACAAATGTTTAACAATTATATTTGTTCACCACAAAGACAATATAATTTAGTAATAGCAATAATATTAATTTTTACACTTATTTGGTTTTTGTGGATTTCAAAGTATTGTCAAATTACCTCAGTACAATTTTATGACTGTTTTGTATTAGAAACTTTTTTATGACTTATATATCTTCCCCAAAATCGACATGATTAATTGAGAATATAGAAAAACATAATGATCTTTAAGGTGATAATGTTTTAAAAGCAATTGAGTTCAAAGAATGAGCATTTTAACTTGAAAATTCACACAATGGAATCTTTAATATAGATATTTTATGGGGAAATGTTGAGTAGACTTTGGAAATGGCACAACCGTGGAACCAGGTTTGCTGATAGCTATTTAGTTTGCTATTTGTTAGAGGTTACTTTTTCTTAATTTTTTGTTTGTTTGTTTGTTTTTCCTTTGGTTATGACTGAAAAGTTGAGATAGAATAAAGCATTCTTAGAAAGAAAAGGGAGGAGCACATCCCACATTTATATCATGAGATCATGAGAATCTAAGGAGCCAGAACTTTATTTAACTCTCACTGATTTTCTTTTCTCTTTTTCAGCGTCGTGAATAAAATTCACAATCTTGAAAACTGTATACACTAGAGCAAAAGCTCTACATCTGGGATACATGCCTTGCTCTTGAATTTTGAGATCATGGTGTTTTTTGTTTGTTTGTTTGTTTGTTGACAAGGTTTCCCTGCAACCCTAGTCGACCTGGAATTCCTTATGTAGAGCAGGCGGACCTCAGTTCACAGAGATCTGCTTGCTCTGCCTCCAGAGTGTTGGGATTAAAGGCACGAGCCACCACAATCAGCCTATGTATAAGACCATGTGTTCTTTTTAAAAAATATTTTATTTATTATTTTTATTTTATGTATACAAGTGTATTTCCTGCATGTATGTGAGTGCACCCATATCGTGCAATGCCCCGGAGGTCAGAAGATGGCTTTGGACTCCCCTGGAACTGGAGTTAAGGACTCTGCGCAGCCGCCGTGTGTGTGCTGGGAATTGATACCAGGTCCGCTGTAAGAGCAGTCAGTGCTCTTAATCGCTGAGCCATCTCTCCAGCCCCAAGCCCATGTGTTCTTATACAACTCAGGCTGGACTAGATCTCTGGATACTCCTGCCTCAGGTTTGATTGCTGAGGTTAAAGAGTTCTAGGATTACACAGGTGCACCATGGAGCCTGGCCTAGACCTTATTTCTTAAAACACTCATCTCCAAAGGCTAGGGTTTGTGTTTGGATTTTAATACAACAAATAGCTCTGTCTCCTGTCCGTGGACACACACTCCGCAGTCTCCTATTCTCTAAAACTTGGGAAGTTACAGCCTTCTGTGTGCACTGCACTCTGTTGTACAAGGAAGCTTTGCTGGTGAGAGTTGAAGGATGAACTAGTTTTCTCTATGAGCTATGCTCCATGAGCCTTGGGCTCAGAAGTTCTGCTGTAGACATGTCATCTAGGACTGGGCATCTCTTGATTTAGCTTGTCCCGTAAACTATTTTATCGACTCCACAGAAACTGTGTTCTGAGGCAATCGACTGAAAGAACAAAAGACTTTCTAAAACTCATATGTATACATATGTGTATATATTCTCTGGAAGCTGGAGTGGAGGCACTTGGTTTGACAGGCTCTGAGATTGCAGGCTCCTCCTGCATTGCTGCATTCTATCCTTTGACCCCGGCATAAAGCAGTCCTGTATTGAGACTGAGTTTCAGTTAGTTCAGTCGGAATGACCAGAAAAAGCTGTGGAGTAAGAATGGAAAGGAGGAAAATTCAAATCTAGTCCAATTTCACTCCTACATTTCTACACATTTTAGTCTCCTTTATAAGTAAAGGAAAATAAATTCCTCTGCAAAGTGAACAGATATTTCCCTAACAGCTTCAGATGGACCTACACGGGGTCAGCACGACCATGCCCCCAGCTCCAGAATGGAGTTTTCATTACTGGCTTTCTGGAAATCGTTTTCAGCGATGGAAATCCATCTTTTCCCACGTTCTTGGGCACACAAAATATATCCCTATTTTATGAAATGCACAAAACTCAATAAAAATATTAAAAATGATAAAAGAAAACAGACCTCATCTTCTAAGAGTAAACAAAATAGTTTGTAAAAATTAATTTTAACACTAAAGTGCTATTAAATAACACATATTTAACAGTAATTTCACGAGTTAGCGAAGAATTCCAAAAGCTTCATAAAATAACAAACAAGCACTAATGTCTGTTGCTACTGTATAAAGAGAAATGAAATTCTTAAAAATTTATGAACTCTAATCATCATGATTTATTAGTCATCTTTAATTATCATAATGATTTACTAAGCATTGGCTCTGTGCCTAGAAATGTGTATGATAAGTGTGGGTGAAACAGACACATTTCAATTTCCTACAAAACTCAAAATCCATCATGCTATTCTTATAGCTCACATTCTTGCCTTTAGTTTTGACTTGAGTTCATTTATAAAACACAAAGATGCACATGGATTGCTTTGCTTCATTATTTACTGAACTCTAACAATGTAATCCCAGCTGACAAGGATACAAAGAAGGACAGACACAGGGTACACAAACACACACACAGAAACACACAGAAACAGACATGTGCACACACACAAACATATACACAAACACATATAAGCATACACACAAACACACACAAATACACAGAGACACACAAAACACACAACATACAGGCACATAAAACACACAAATGCACAGAGAAACACACACACACACACAAATACATATACCCAAACACACACATACAAATATACATAGACAACACACAGAAACGCATACTGAATTCAAACACTTAGATACAGTTTGTGTTCATATTTTTCTTTTGTGGTAGTTTTCACAAAGTTTCTAGTGTTTGAAATCCCATATCAACTTCTCACTGTCAAGAATCAAAAAGTCAAATGTTACTTGCCTGTGGGAACACATCTTTAATTCCAGAATCAGGAGGCAGAGGCAGGCAGATGAATGCCTGAGATAGAGGAATGCCTGTCTACATAGTGACATCCAGGCCAGTTGGACTACTGAGAAACCCATCTCAAAATGGCCATAAAGGAGTAAATTATGTACTATGCTTCCTAATCTCTGTGCTATTAATTATAGAACATTAAGTATAGATGTAATTTGCATATATGTGTATAATAAATCTTTCCCTTTATACTCACATGTTTCCTCTGTTACTAACATTTAAAAATAGTCTTAGGTGTATGTTATTGAAAATTTCTGCAAATCTCTTATAGTTTTATAAAGGATTAATTTTCATAAAATGGTTATGATGCTTGTAATATTCAGTTTCCTTTTGATCAAAGTTGATTTCCTGTCTGCTATTTACTCACAGGCATACTAATTGCTTTTTAAAATATCATCTTTATAATAATCAAAATTTCTGCTTCTATAATTTATGTTTTTCCCAGCAAAATCTCATTAGCAGTCATAAGACTCAATAATGGCAATATTCCCAAGATGAATGATACAAAAGATTCATTATCTTTAAGCCACATTGGAATCATTGAACTGAGTCATTTTATGTGATTACAATTATCTTTCTAGCAATGTACTCATATAAATTTAACTAGATGTTTAAGTGGCCTATTGACTTAAAGTGCACTGTAACTCCCAGATTTGATCATTTAATTTATTAATGTGCAAGAAATAATGCACATTTTCACTGCAAAGTTTTCTGTACTCTATTTTGAATCAAATAGTCATGTGAGTATAATTAGAATAAGGACAGCAGTTTACAAAGTTGTATTTTATTCTTCACTGTTCTTTTTCTAGACATATTTTCTTTACTTCTTAAGATGAAGTACCAAAAAGATGCAACTTCCATAATTCTATTTTCTGAATAATTACAATTTAAGAGTTAGCTGCATGCTTCTACAGTTTTAGTGAAAATTTTTCTAAATATTTGTTTCATTTTTTTGAATTATTAATTTTGTGCATGAGTCTGTTGCCTCCACATATGAGTGTGCCTTTGAGTGCAATGCCTGCGGAGGCCACAAGAAGGCATCAGATCTCCTGGAATTGGAGTTACGGAGCCTTGTCAGCCACCATGTTGGTTCTGGGATCCAAAGCTGAATCCACTGCAAAAGCAGCTAATATTCTTAAATGCTGAGCTATCTCTCCAGCCCCTAGTGATATGCTTTCTATCATAACAAATTAAATGGAATATTTGAAAAAATCATAGCTAAAGTTCCATGGGGCTCTAAATAGAAAGTATATTCTTTGGTGCTTGGGTGGAGTACTTGGTAGATGTCTGTTAAGTCCATTTGACATATGTTATTATTTAATTCAGATGTCTCTCTGTTAACTCTCTGTCCTGTTGACCTATCTAATGGTGACAATGGGGTATTGAAGTCCCCTACTACTAATAACTTAGGACTAGTCTGGGTCTTTAATTCCTGCAGTACTGTATTTATGAAGTTGAGTACACCAGAGTTTGGTGAATATATGTTCATGATTGTAATACCTTCTTGGTCAATTGTTCCTTTCATCAAAATGAAGTATTTTATTGAAATTAATATGTTGATTAATCAGAACATTAAATATTTATTTATCCAAGACTCAATGTGCCCACAATCAATATTAATAGATATAAAGTCATGATAGTATAAAATTTGTAAGTCATTTTCTAATTCCTCCCTTTAGACCAGTTCTCAACATTGGGTACACAGAGAAATCTTACATGGAGTCAGAAAAAACACTAATGTTTTGGCCCCAAGTCCACTAATTCTGACTGAATGCCTCTACAATATTATCAGGTAATCATGACAGCACAAAGGTCCAGAAGCGATTTTAATGGGGAGACTGGTTTCCAAAACATTGTTCAGAGGGGTTGCATCAGAAACATGCAAATTAGACCAAGTGAAACTAAACATTTCCTATACACTTAGCAGATTTCACATGATTCATTTATTGATATGAGATCTTATCAGAATGTATGTAATGGTCAGAGACAATCACAATGAAGTGTAATATCTTAATAATCTCATTTTTTTTTAAAAGGACCACTCATACTAATATAAAATATTCTAAATTATTTAGGAATATTCCTCCAGGATTTAAACACATAACAGAATTGTTAAAAAAATGAATGAAACTATGGCATAATGGGTAGATTTTTTAAAAATGTAAACTGTGTGCATCTATGTGTGCATATGTACTACATGAAAATCATATGTCTATAGAGATATGAAACATAACATGAAATCATGACTGATCTAAGGGCAGTCTAGAACTTATAAAGTCTAGTGAGTTGAGGTTCCTTGATAAAGAATCAAATTTTCATATAGTGCATCTAGCATAGCAACATAGACATACAAACTACTGCATATCGGCTGATTAAATTGATTACTGATACATCCTATGACTGTCATTCACTATCTTTATAATGAAAGAAAATAATTCATGTAATTTGTTTAATCCCCAGAAGAAAAACACTGATTCAAGTGAGCAGTGTTTAGTTCATTATGGAGCAACTATGTTTTCCTCTGTATGAAATATAAGTTAAGATAAATTGTAAACAATGATATTCTATAATCATTCATTGTTATATTTACTAATGAATATGTTTACTTAACATGAATTTTAAAAAGTAATATTTATACTATTTTGATCTCAACATGAT
>NW_008358101.1:1254570-1259834 GCF_000622305.1 Nannospalax galili
TAATTTGATGTTCTTTAAGGTGGGTTAAAAACAAGCATCTGAACTTATAAACAGTAGAAAAAGACTATTTTGACTTCTCAGCAATTTACTCCTTTCCCTTTATTTTCATTTGTTAACTTCGTTAAGAATATAATATGAGTTAATCATGATCTGCCGTATGAGGAAGCTTTTCAGGTGAGAACTGAGGGAAGCATTATTATATGGGTTGATCAGTTTAACATTACAACTATTTAAAGAATTATAATAGTATATTCTCCCCTGTAGTCTGTGACCTGCAAGGGCATTTGGGAACACAAGTTTGACTGGATAGGCCTTGATATAGATATATATGAAGCTATAAAAAACATTAATGTTTATATATATAATCAGAGTACATGAAATCAGGTGTGATTTATTAAGTGGAGAGTGAAGATTGAAGAGACGGTCTATATAAGACCCTCTATCTATAGCTACACAATTTAGGAAAAGTCTACGTGTAAGTGTTAGCAAATGAATGTTCTGAATTCTATCCGAAAGAATTTATTTAAATAAGATCAAAATAAATAAACTTCACTGCAATGTCTCCTGCACACTGGAAAACACTAGAAAACTTTGCTTTGATGCAATCCACATGTACAATGGAGCTGTAGAGCCAGCAAATGAGTCTCTTAATTGAGAATTGATTTTCCCCTCCAAATTATGATAGCGATTTCAAAAATAAAACACCTACATTGTTGCTCAAAAAGTATATAATACATTTTCACGTGTAAATCTATTTTCTTCTTTGAATAAAGGTATATTTTGACATTTCTCAATCAACACATGACTATAAACCAAAAAATGTTTCAGCTTTGATATTTGTGAAGTTGGTAACTGTTTGCATACTTTTCATGGAAATCTAAGAAAAAGTGTTTAGTTAGTAAAGATCACTTTGTCACTAACAGTATAAAGGATGACCTTATCTATATGCCAGCCTCATCAAATACAGATTTCAAAATTCCTGAATAAATACTGTTGAACTCATCATTACATTTCACAAATGATTCAGAAATCATTTTTATGTATGTATTACAATTTTTAAAAAATATGAATCACAAAAGTAAAACAAAGTAATAAAGATTAAAGCATGATATTACAAAATCTAGGGATATTTACACATTCCATTACAGTCAATAAGTCTTGACTGAATACAAAAGCTCCATTCATAGAATTGCTGCATATTTGGTGAAAATGAAACATATGTATATATAGATATTTTCAGAATAGGCTGTCCACTAGTAATATCTATGCCTATGAAATATGTCTGCAAAATAATTCATAAGAACTTGTAGTAACAAATTAGATATGAATTTTTTGTCCAACAGATGTCATGACTCACAGAAAGCCCAACAAACACTCTTCTACATGGTTGATCATTAATTCTTTGAGTAAAAGTGTACCTCTGAGATATGAAATTAAAAAAAATTCTGTCTGGCTGAGTATGTTTAAAATAGATTCATATCATGTTTACATAGCAAGAAAGTAAAGACATTGAGTGTATTAATTACAAAAAATCTTGTTTTTAGTTTTTTATTATATTCAAATCTTATAATGGAAAATGGATCATGAAATACTAAGAATTCAATAATATACTAGCCTTTTAAATAAATCTGCAAATTTTCCTATAAAATCTATAATCATTGTATAAGTATTCTATAGATACTTTTAAATGTTAACAAATTAAAACATTACTATGCAAATGTACATGCACACCCAGAGACATGCCAAGTCTGGTCACAGAAAAAGAGATAAATTCCTTCTTATCATTCATCCAAAAGCACTATATATGCTGTGGGACATTATAAAACAACGTTTAGAACCTCTAGATTCTTTACAGAATTAGAAAAAAATACTTAGAATCTGTGCATCTCATAAGGGAATGGTGTATACATTATGTAAGAAAATCCCAAAATTCAAAGGTAATGAAATAAATGAACCATTTTAAAATGAACAATAGATGTTAAAAGATATTCTTAGAGAGGACATGAAAGTAGACAACACTTTATATGAATAAATTCTAGACATCACTAATCATCGGGGAAATGCCAATGAACTCACAATGATATATCAGTGCACTAAGATTTCTTAGTGCCCAAAGCACAAAACAAGTATTGTTGAGGATGTAAAAAAAAAAAAAAAAAAAAAAGAAAAGGGGGAATCCTTACTCGGTGCGGATAGGAATGGCATTTATTAAAACCTTTATGGAGAACTGTAGGTAGGTTCCTCACAAAAGTGAAAATAGGACCACATGAACAAGCAATTTCATTACAGAATACATATCCAAAGGAAACAAAGTAATTTTGCATTAAACTGAAATTCAGTCATGTGTGATATCATGGATGTGAACTAAGGTAGGTAGGTAGGTACAGAAAGACACAGATTTCATGATGTCTTTCATAAGTTGCATCTTTACAAAAAGCTCCTTTCATTGTATGAGATGAGAACAGTGATTACCAGAGAATGATATAGTCCTGGGTGGAGACAGCAATGGAGAAAGGCTGATGAAAAGGTATTGCTATCGCTAAACTCTGCAGTGCTATTACACGACAGGTTGACTGTAATGTATGGTGTATTACCAAAGCTCAAGCAAATGGCATAGAAAGCTTTTTCACAAAAATACAAATAAAGTGGTATGCAGACATGATCAGATGGAGTTAAACAGTTGGGGTATGCAGTTATGCATTGAAACAGCATGCATCATAACCCACCCATGTACATAATTTATGTTTCAAGTAAATATTGAAAATAATTTTATTTAAAAATAGGGCTATGAAAACCAAATATTTTCAAAAAATAAAATGAAAATTCTGTAGATTATACCAAAGATGAAAATCATTCTTCTTCACTATTTAAAATAATATGAAACTGGAACTCCTTAGCAAGCCATGGTTGTCCTGTTGAATTTACTTATTTTAAATAAGTAGTGACCCTCTTATTCCTAATTTTTCTGAATATTATTGATCATTCATTATTTGACTCAAAGTCTAGGCTATTTTTTAGCTCTTATCTCTTGAACACAATTATCAAGTACTGGATAGTAAATGAATTTAACAATGTAAATGATTCAATAACTTTAATATTTTATTTATTCTTTCATATTAGTTCTTTGATTGTTGAGACTACATCTCACTTTTTTTAGACCATGTTTTCATCTAACTGTCCATCTTCTTACCTCTGCCTCTGAGAGCTGACATTATAGGCCTTTACTGGCTGGCTATTTTTTTGTTTTTAAATATTTAAAACTGAGATCATGAGCACTGCATTACAGAGCACACTGGCACAAAGCAGAACTGTCTAAATTCTGTCATGCTTAGCACTGCCTTTTGGCTAAGATGCTTTGATTGACTTTTTTAAATTATTAACTATATATGTGCTTTATTATGTGAAAACATTTTTCCCCCAAAGTCATCTCAAGACACACATACTTGTCATATACATAGAGAAAAATGTCCCGAAATAGTATAAACACAAATTCATTTCACTCAAACTACTCTACAAAAAATGGCTTCAAGGATCAAAAGCCATGATTGTTGACACAATAGTGTGTTGAACAGCACTGGCTGTCAATTTGACACATCTAAGAAGAGGGAACCTCAACTGAATTTCCTTTATCCATTGGCTAGCTGTCATGTGTTAAGACCATTTCTTGATTACTAAGTGATGCAGGAGGGTCCAGCACACTGTGGGTAGTGCCAGCTTTGGACAGGTGCTCCTAGATTATATGAGAAAGCAGACTGAGCACAGGCCATGAGAGCAAGCCAGAAGCAAGATTCCTTGTGGACCATGTATCAGTTCCTGCCTCCAGGCTTCTGCTTGAGCCCCTGCCCTAGGTTCCCTTAGTGATGGACAGAGATTGAGACCTTATAGACAAATATAATTCCTCCACAAGTTGGTTTGGATAATAGTGCTTTTTATTTTTTTTCAATTTTTGAGAATTTCAAACATGAACATTTTATTTGCATTATTTCCAACCCTCTCAGTCTCCCACCAACTCCTCCTATGTCCTACTATTCATGCTCAGTTTCTTCTCCTTTGATTATTATTGTTTTATACATACATAGTGGTACCTGTGTTTATGGCTGTCTATTTCAGATTAGATAACCCTGGAGATAATCAATCCCCAGTTTTAATACAGATTTCACTAAAAAGCAGAAGTTTTAGTAAGGTATTATTTGCAAGCATGTTTAAGAACTAGATCTTCATTTTCTGGTAAAATTAAAGAAAAGGAATAATGTTAATCTTAGTTCACGATTTTAAATTCAATTGGAAACTGTCGTTGTAACTTACTAATACATGTAGCTTTCCTTATTTGAGACAGGGCCTCACTGTAAAGCTGAGACTGGCCTCAAACTTGAGACTTCCTAACTCAACACCCCAAGTGCTGTTGTTACTGGTATATATTTCCAGATCTAGCACATATAAGCTTCTATAAATACTATTGGACCTCGGTGACTGCTCAGTGGATAAAGCACTTGCCATGCAAGTGTGAGAATGTGAGTACAAATTCCGCAAATCAACAAAAAGCTAAACAGCAGTGTGTATATCTGAAATCTTAGCAGACACAAGACAATCCCCATAAAGTCACAGGCCAGCAACTTGGCACACAAATTTGTGTATAACAAAACAGAGACCCTGTCTCCTAAGTGGAAGAGGAACACCAGCACCCAAGGTTGCCCTCTGAACTCCACATGCATGCTCCAGTACTCTCATGCCCACAATCCCACACACAGCACAGACTATCATACACATCCACAAAATAAAAATAAATAATAAATAATGGTATTGAGTCTCTAGTTTACTTAAATATTTATCGGGTCTACAAATATTGCAAAAAATACAAACTAGGCATCATTTGTTATTACAAGAAAAGAGTCTTGCTTTAGAATATGACATTTTGGGTTTTTTTTTTAAAAAGAAAACTTGTCCTTATCCCCTGAACTTAGTACAAGTGGTTTAATTGCTTGATGCTATTGATCTTGCAGATAGTCATTAAACAGCAAGTACAAAGCTGTGTAAGACAAAGAAATGTTGACTTCAAAACATGATAAGATTTGACCTCTGATCTGCATTTGATTTTGAGATTTGCTGATGATAGATGTTAAAATTTAAGCTTAAACACAACTTTCAGGCTACAGATCAAAGCAAAATCATTTCCTATTTTTAAATAAAATAGGGTATATATCTGATATGTGCTTAAAGATAACTAAATTTGAATTATATAAAGTTAATTAGATCTATATAATATA
>NW_008358101.1:1260116-1276275 GCF_000622305.1 Nannospalax galili
TTATATATATATATAATAATATATATAAAATAATATGTTGAGCAGTTTTGATGGCATGTGCTTTTAATTCCAGTACTTGAGAGGAAAAGGCAGATCTCTGTGAGATCAAGATCACCCTGGTCTACATAGCAAGTTTTGGGCCATCTGGGGCTACAGAGAGACCCCATCTTGATGATGATGATCATCATCATCAACATGATCATGATGATGCAATTATTTACAATTCCAGCTTTTGAATGATCTCTAGTATAGCTCTATTACAAATCAGTACAGATTATTACAGCATTAAATGAAGAGAGCCTCTGTGAATTATTTATAAAGTGGTGGAATTAGCTGCCACTTGTCTCCCCATATGGCTAATATTGTTACAAATTATAGATGTAATATGAAAAATAAATAGTTCCTAAGTCTCAAGTCACAAGACAAAAAGAAGCCTATAAATGTTTATGACTTATATCAGCAATAAAGGGATGTCTGGATGGGAAACAAGAATGGGATAGAGTTGTGAGTCTTCAGCTCCATCTCTCCTCCACCAATTGGTTAGATTATTTTCTGACTGCAAAAAGTAGAAATTTGGGGGAGAATTTTATACATGATTACTGTCTTTATACCATTTCCACCCCTCTTTCTCCCCCAACTCCTCCTGTGGTCCCTAATCCCTCTCAAATTCCTAACAGCTTCTTTTATAATTATTGTTGCACATATATGCATACACACATTATATTTCTAGATAGATACACAGTTGTATTTACATGCACACACAATCTACTGAGTCCACTGTATGTGCTCATATGTGGATATGGTATGGAGTGACCACTGGGATTAGATAAACTATCATTGGGCTATCATCTTCCCTAGAGAAACTGCTTCTCCGTGTTGGAGCACCCATTGATTGCTTGTAGCTCTGTAGCTCTTCATCTAGGGGTGGGACCTTGTGAAAATTCTCCCATCCAGGCCAGCATATCCACTAATGTGACCATTATGCAGTTTTTGTTTAGGCAACCATATTGTTGAGATATCATGTGTACAGAATTCCTGTAATTCTAGAATATACTACCTAGCAGTGGGCACCTTTGTCTTCTGACTCTTACAATGTTTCCTCCTGCCCTCTCTATACTGTGGGTCCCTGAACCTTAAACATAAAGATTGCATTGTAGATGCACCAATTGGTCCTAGAAACCCCAAGACCATATATTCTCAGTGTTTTGGACAGCTGTGAGTCTCTGTAATGGCCTCCACCTGCTACAAAATAAAGCTTCTTCAATGAGGGTAAGAGCTACAATTATCTGTAGACAGTGATGAGTATTTTGAAGGAAGAAATTATATTGATTTAAGGAAATGGCAGTAGTTGTTTCTCTTATAGGGTCCTCTCCAGTTTGGGGTACTTGGCTATGTTTATAGTGCCAGGCATGAATTTCCAGAACCTTAAGTGCTATTAGGCAGCTGTTCATTACCCCCAAAGGAAAAGTGCCACTGCTGCAACATTGGTGATAGCTTATTGTGCTGGGCATTGCTGTGGTTCATAGGCTTTACAGCTGGACGGGACTGTTGATAGCTTTTCTCCCTTGGCAGCTCACATATCACTTTGCATAGCACCTTGTGTGACCAACTAGTCCTTAGAGAGGAGGCTTCCAAGTCTGCTTCCCTCTGGATTCCTCCAAGTCCTGTATCTGAAGGGCATGGTATCTTCGCTCTTACTTTCAAGTTCTGGTAGGCAGCCATGGACAATGGCAATAACCTATGTTGTTTTGTGAGTTCCGTGGAAACCGCCCCCCCCATGACCAACAACTGGAAAGAATGTTTTCCATGCTTGGCACTAGGATGTTTGTTAGGTAGTCTATGGCTCTTGGGGGAAACAGTATCAGCCCACGTTTTGTAACTACACTTAAACTGTGTGTGTGTGTGTGTGTGTGTGTGTGTGTGTGTGTGTGTATGTGTATGTATATACAATATATAAGTAAGATTTTAAAGGTTTCCTTGTGGCTTTTGTTACTGTTGAGTCAGGGTCTCCCTGTAGTCTTAGCTAGATTGGAACTCACTATATAGACCAGTCTACTCTAGAATTCACAGAGATATGCCTTCCTCTGCCTCCTGAGCCTCCTGAGTGCTGGGTTAAAGGCATATGCCAGCATGCTTGGCTTCTCTATGGCTTTTAATAGCATCGTTCATGTTACTAACTTCTCCTTCCTCGTTCACCCTTTGAATTATGCTCATCCCCTCCTCTCCAGTTAAAAATGCCCCCCCACTCATTCCCCCTTTCCTTTCATAGCACCTGTGCTCTTCCCCTCCCCCATGGTTCCTTTCTAATTCCTGACTTCTGTGCTATATTAAATGGAGGGTTAACATACACAACATGCAAAGAACTAAATGAACAAGGAATCATAAAAGTCACAATTTTAAAAAGGAACAACAGATATGAGCTGAAAGTTCACTAAAGTAAAAAATTAAATTGGTAAGTAATATCTAAGACAGTGTTGAACCTCCTTAGCTTTCAGGAAAATGCAAATCAAAAGTACTTTGAGATTTTATCTTACCCAGGTCAGAATACCTAAGGTGAAGAAAACAACAAATGCTGGTTTGAATGTGAGGAAAGCGGAGTCTTCATTCAGTATTTATGGAATTGCAAACTGATGCACCCACTGTGAAAACCAGGGTGGAGAAGTCTCTAAAAAGTTTAAAATCATCCAGCTGTACTACTCCTTGGCATATAACCAAGGGACACAGTCTCCTATTGCAGAGATGAATGGCCAGGCGTGTTCATTGATTCTCTAAGCAAAATAACTAGGGAAGGAAAACAACCTAAATATCCTCCAACTGATGAACAAGTAATGAAAATGTGGCATACATGTACACACTTTGGAATTCTGTACAGCTGTAAAGAAAAATGAAAAAATAACATATGTGAGTGAATGAATGGAAGTGGAGACTATATGGAGTGTGGTAAACCAGACCAAGAGAGGGGAACTTCACGTTATCTCTTCTTTACGGACTCTAGATTAGAACCTTTACATTTCACCATATGCCCTGGTAATGGAGATGGGGAATTAGCTCTTTATTCTAATTTCTTTCTTTTATCTTATTACAACATAGAGTGAACACATTTGTCACACAAATGTTAGGGTCTACTGGTGCAATATTGGCAGGAATATTATGGGAGTAGCCAACCACTTTTTGATCATATTTTAAAGGTATTTTTCACAAGAAAGAACTCTGGCATGCTATTGTTAATTGGGGAAAAAAATCAACTGAGTAGGGCTTATCCCTTCCGGAAGAACTTAATACTATTATTCTGCTAAGTGGATATATTAGTAACCTATCTTTTAGGTTGCTATTTTTGTACCCATAGATTAGTGCATCTTCCAACCCTTGTCAGAGGAGATTTTTATATATATTTTAATTTTTTTATTTTTGAGAACTTCATACGGAGTACTGTCATTACATTATTACTATCCCAACCAGTGGCCAACTCGCTCTCAGTTTATTTTGCCCTCTTCTTTTATAAAGCTAGGTGACATGCTGAGTGGATGGGGTAAGTTTCATAGCATTCTGCCTGACAATGAACAGGGTGAGTGGATCAGTTTTCCTCAGGGACTAGCTCCCTGAGCGAGTAAGACAATTTCTAATCCCAAGTGGTTATCCCTAAACACAGGTACACATGAGTACTACTAAATGTACTAAATAGACTCTATTTTACACACACACACACACACACACACACACACACACACACACACACACACGCACACACATGAGATTCTGCAATTTCTAACTACCTTAGTGGTTATCCCTAAACACAGGTACACATGAGTACTACTAAATGTACTAAATAGACTCTATTTTACACACACACACACACACACACACACACACACACACACACACACATATGTTTTTAGTCTCAGCCCACCTGAAAGTCACTATGTGGACCAGGCTGGACTCAAACAATCTCTGGGAGTTTCATTTGCCTCTGCTCCCCGATTTCTGGGATTAAATTCGTGTGCCATGCCTGGCTATATATACATCCATCTCTAAATGTGACAGGTATAAATCACTTTCCCCAAATATTCAATGATCATGATATAAGAGGGGGAAGAAATATTACAAGAGTCACAGGCAATAGATATGTGCAGGAAATAATATTACTAGACATGACACACATGAATTCACAGAAGCTGTGCTGCTTGCACAAGATCTGTACAAGATCAAGCCAGATAAATCAGAGTAAGGATTCGGGGCGGGGGGTGTCTCATGAAGTCCTATCTTTAGCAGAAGAGCAATTTCAATTGATGACTCCTGGGGGAGGGAGAGTCAGTTGGCTTCTAGGATGCATGCCTAAACAGGCTACACATGCTACAGTACAGGATCCTACACCCATGCACTTACATACAACACTAAGTGGAACATGTGGTTTAAAAAAATGAGCACATGAAGAATCAAAGAATTCAGGGATGTCTGAGGAGGGTCTCCTAATAGTTAACCATTTCCAGATGTTTTAATTTTCCCACCATCTAAGACCCCAATGCTAATCTTCAGCAAGTCACATAACTTAGCAGCCTTTCTGAAGCTCTATTTCTTGATCTCTGTTTCTGACCACATTTTGCAAGCTACACTATTACTATCCAGAGCCCTATAGCCTAGGCCATAATATTTTGTTTCCTTTTGCTATTCTCTGTTTCATAATTACACTTAGTAATCTCATATTAATTGAAATCTGAAGTACTCACATGCTATGAAGTGCAGATATATTCTGTAGATAAAAGTTATATTCTACAAGGGGAGATACAAGGGGCATGCAAACTTTAATTTACTCTGTGTAGTGTCAATAATAACAAGAACCCTTACTTGTGTTTGTGGCTTTGCTTCTTTCAACACATAAATCCCTTGTTTGTGTGTAGTTACCACAGGCCGGGTGAAAAGATAGATCTGAACAAAAAGCAACTACAATCCAGAACAGGCACAGAGAAAAGAGGTCACATGGCTGTTAAAGTGACAGATGGCCCTCTTATACAGAAAATACCAAACAAAGTACGGGAACAAATATTGACGGAAGTTTAAATTAACAGTAATAGTAACAATGATGTTAATAGTAGTCATAGATAAATATCGATTATGTGGCTTAAGCACAGTTCTCTATGTCTGTTGATTTATGAAAGGGGAAACCAGCGAAAAGCAATTGACATTAATGCAAGAGAAAGAAGAAAGCCTCAGGGCAATTTCCAGATTTTTAATTTCCTTTTTCTCTCTTATTTATTTATTTATTTATTTGCTTATTTATTTATTTGCTTATTCATTTTTGTAAACATTGGTTAAGAAAAAAATATTTTGCTGTTACAAGGACAATACAATGCACAGTCTTTACTTTAGTGGTAGGCAGTGAATAAATACCAAGGAAATTCTTACCTGAGTCTCTGAGGATTAGACTTTCATTATGCAGCAGTAAAGCACATGTTGAGACTGTCGGCTGTGGTACCTTAAGGCAAAAAATGACCAAAGAAATTGTAGCTTTAGATTAAAAGTTAACAACAAGAAGAGTAGTCTACATTAGAAGAGTACTATGGATGAAGAACTTACTTAGAAACTTAGAAACCTAGAAAGGTTTCAAATGAGAATATAGTGGAAAACTCTGCCATCACAGAGTTGGAATTTGTATTAAGATAAAACTGAGAAATTATTAGACCATGAAAGTCAATGGAAATCTGAATTACCTTGAGGATATGCAAGGGTGTGGCTGCCAAACGCACTATTAACCTACCCAGTAGTAATAGAAGACAGTCAGTCAGTATTTTCAGTTGGGTAAAGCATACAATGAAACAAGTGTGGAAGGTCAGAGAATCCAGGCAGGCTGGAGACTTCTGAAATTAAATCTACAGGGTCATTTCATGAAGGCAACAGTAAGGAAAGAACAGAATTTATTAGAATCACAAAAATGGACTTATGTCCTCCTGAGGGCTGCTCATCTAAGTGTCCAATTCTTTTGACTGAAAGAGAGATGGCGATTATTTGAAAATTCAAACAATCCAAATATTCTGAAGAATGAAATAAGACAAAACCTGCACAGCCCTAAGAAAGTCAATGTTTCTAGTGCTTCTTCAGATACAATCAAGAAGGATGATGGGAAATGCAAGACCTCCCAGCGGCCAAAAAT
The DNA here is from genome assembly GCF_000622305.1 of Nannospalax galili. Classification (NCBI taxonomy): domain Eukaryota; kingdom Metazoa; phylum Chordata; class Mammalia; order Rodentia; family Spalacidae; genus Nannospalax; species Nannospalax galili. The sequence goes on from NW_008358101.1 coordinate 1,266,262, forward strand.
TGGGCTATAGAGGAAAAGATACTGAGCTGATGGTCTCAGGATTGGTATTAGAGTCTACTGGTGTGCATAAGCCCCAGTTCAAAATGACCTAGAAGTTCTACGAGTTTATTTCTAGATATTTTATGAACACTAGAATGTATATCTGGCAATTCAGCAATAGGCAGAGAAAAGTAAATATTTTTGATTTCCATTTGACAATTGAATGTGTTTTGGAAGGTTAAATAACAAAATAAAAATCTAAAAATCTATTGACTTTTTTTGTAATGTAAAAGGCTTCTTTGTCCAAATCACTGTGATACCAGTCCTATTCTATGATATTCTAAGTTTTATTTCACGCTGCAGGTTGGCATATCAAATGTCACCTGCAGCTCACATCGAAAGGTCAGGGCTGCCGTTAACACTGTTTCTGAGATGAGCAGCACATTCTGAGCAGTGTCAGAGATGCATTAGTTATTCATTAAGTACTTACTGTGCAGCACAGTGACTTTGGGGGTACATTCTATGCTGCTAAGTAAATTTTTATAGTATTTTCCCACTATAAACATAGATTTGGAGAACCAAAAGATATCTTAATGATGCCCAGTTTTCTGTTCATATTCCTAGACACAAAATTGAGTTCAAGGTAAGTTAAATTATTTGCAGGGTTTTAGAGGATGCTAGAGAACAGTTATAAATTAAAGGCCACAGTTGAGGCTCTATTTATACATAGCATTAAAAAAGCTGAAATTAATAAAAAATTCTGTGTTACACAAAAAAATTATTTATCTACATAAATTCCCTGAGTAGCATTTTTACTAGTAAAGAGAAATAAGCAGAAATAGATGCTAAAGATACTATATAATGTTCTTTTACTCCCAAAATACAACGAAAGGATGCCAATTAGGCATGTTTTGCTAGAATTGTCCACCCTACATTTTGGATTTTTGATATTTATACATCTGTTCCTTTCTCACTTTGTATCTGTGTTCACTTTCCCCTAATCACCCACTCCAGCAGGGTTTGATGAGCAGGCTAAATTTTCACTTTCCTGTGGTGAATTATATATCAGTCTATAATTGTATGAAAAGATTCTTCAGATAAAAAAGAACAAAAACTAGCTCAGTGTACTTGACTGAAAGATCTTCGTGCTAGCCCTGTTAAGGACCACATGCTCATGAATACTAGAGAGTTCTCAAAGTGCTCTCATTCCATTTCAAATTATTTCATTTAATTTCTCCACTAATCTGTAGAGGTGAGCAAGGCAGGTTTTATTATCTTACTCGTAGAGGAGGGACCTTAGTACTGGAAGGCTAAGTGGATTGCCCAAGGCTATATTGATACTGAGTGCTAGTGTTGAACATGAACCTACGTTTTCTATTTTGCCATATTTCTAGCATGACTGAGCACTTACTGAGGTCATTAATCTTAATAGTCGACAACTGGAACATACAGCACAGAATAACATCTCTCCCAGCCAGGCAAAGTTCCCTTATAGAATTATTTACACTACTATAGAGCATTGGTCAGGAAACCATAGTCCTTCAAAAAAAGAAAAATGAAATACAACCTTTAAAAAAAAAGTATATTGAAACACAGGTATATCTGTTGCTTTATAGATTGTTTATGCCACTTTTCTAACTATAGTGGCAGAGTTTCATAGTTTGAATGAAACCACATGGTCCTGAAGTCTGCAGTATTCACTCTTGGCTCTCCGTGCTAAAAAAAAGTGTTATTTCTGCTATGGAATATGTGAAGGTAAAACAGGTGCCAATTCTCTTGCAGCTAATTCTCTATAAAACTGTAGAAATCTCTGTTTGGCATCTCCAGGAAATAATTCCAAGAGAAGTCTGCTTGACTGGTTTGATTCTTTTGCTTCTCTATCTTTTTCCTGTATTGTGGATAACAATTGGAATTGCAGTAGCCATTTCTATATGTGAAGTAACAAACATAGGTAGAAATTATACTGGACAAAAATAAAAGGAAGAAGACTGAAACAACTTCACCAGCACAGCACATTGCAGATGTCTTTGATAGAGAATGTTGTCCTATGAGAATGACATGGCCATTGCCCTCTTAAACATCCAGCACTTGTCATTAACCCAAACTATATTGGGCCTATCAGTATCTTTCTTGAAGGGGAGAAACTCATAAGGCCTCAATGCTTCCATAGATATATGAGCAGTTAATGGTTTTTAAGACGAGGGACTCTCAAGGCCATAGTCATGGCTGAGTTTTTATAGATAGTAAAGGGCTGTAGCAGGGAGGGTTTCAGAAGATTCTGCCATATTCTAAAGATCTATAAACTTGATGGAAGACAGAGACTTTTTAATTTTTTTAATTTGATTTTTTTGTGTTTTTCATACAGAACATCTCAAATAATCTTAATCATCTTTATATACCCATCCCCACCAACCCCCTTCATAGCCCCCCATTCCCCACCAGAACCCACATACTCCATCATCTATGTTAAGGCACACTGTGTCAAGTCAGTGTCCCTAGACATTCCCCAGTGCAAGTCCATCTACTGAGGTCTGGTCAGACTGTCTAGAGTCCCTTGTTTTAGGAAGATCAGTTCTTCCTCACCTAGCAGTAATCAGTTTTCAATATTTTTTCAGCTATCATTGGGATCTGCTGTTCATTTCCCCAGTTCTTTGCTGGGTTTTTGTCTGACTGAATTTGCATGGGACTTGTGTATGCTGACACCACTGCCATAGTATCATATGAGCAGGGGCCCAGGAGCTTGGAGGACACTGTTTCCATATGGTCATGCACTTCCTCCTTGGCTCTTACAATCTTTCCAAGCCCCTCTTCCTTGATGGTCTCTGAGTCCTGGGTGGGTGAAGTTTAATATAGGAGTTCTGTTGAAGGCATCCTGCAGTCTCTTGATCTCTATACTTTGGTCATTTTTGACCTTTTGTGATCCTGGCCTTCTGTTGCAGGAGGGAGTTTCATTCATGAGAATTGGGAGATTCATTAGTGTCCTCTTTTTTACCCTTGTTCTAAGTTCCATGAGCCTTAGGTATAGACATTACATTGTAGATGTGTCTTTTAGGCCTGGGCAATGTCTACGTATGACCAGTTGTGGTACTTGGTAATAGTCTCTGACTGGTATAAGTTTCTTTGATGAGTGGTGACTGGGATATTTGTCTGTAAATATGAGGTTACATAATTTGCACATAGTAAGAAATTACTTTAGTCTAGGGATATGACAGTCTTGGGGTCTTCTACGACAACTCCAGCCATATGTATTTGGTTAAGTTTACAGTTCCACACTTGAGTTTCCTCCCACTGAGTGAGCATTTAGTCAAATCAGGCAGCTATTGATTCCCCCTAAGATAAAAGTGCCACTGCTGCACCAATGTTGTATGCTGTGTCAGCCATTGATGTGGTTATTTGGTCTTGAAGCTCGTGTTGGACCATTGATTAATGCTTTCCCTAAGTACCTTCATAGTGCTCTCCAAAACTCTGAGAGCTAGCCTTTAGGGGAAGTGGTTTCAAGTCAGTTCCAACTCTATTGCTCCAAATCCTGTGTCCCAAGTATGTTCTGAGACAGAGACATTTTTTTAATGGTGTAACCACTGATGAATTACCTGTGCTTTTGTTACTAACTGTAATTAAACTCATTAGTTCACCAAGTTAGATGGGAGAATCATTCTTTAGTTTTTCCTTGGACTTCTATCTTGGGTGAATAGATATTTCTTCATTTCCCCAGGAAAACACACAGAACATTATTAAACATGTTCTGGAGGGGGTATTCATTTCTCCTAAGGAAAATAATTTTAATGGATGAAATAATAATTACTATGACATAATACTTGGTAGTTAAATATCAGGATCACTTAATATGGAATCCCTCCCACTTCAATATCTTACTTGTCTAGCTGCATCTACTGTTTTATTAAGCTTATATAATCTCACCAATGTGAATTTATTTATGTCATGACTAATCCTAAAAATATCACAAGTCCAATCAGAATTCTGATCTGCTACTCAACAATTCTCAATGAAATCTAGAATGTTTCATGAATTCTTTTACCTCAGAGCCTTTGGCTCTCATTGGTCACATTGTTCTCCACACAAATAACCACATGCTGTGTGTCTTCATTCCTTTCACGTTCTGTACAAGTTTAATCATTTGAATGAGGTCCTCCTTGACTATTTCTGAATAAAATGTAAAGCTTATAACCACTTGCATCTCCATGAGTACACATTGAATGCTCTATTTCTATTTTATTCTTTATTTATATTTATCACAGGCTTTTAAATCAAATGACAATTGGGGCTGGAGAGATGGCTCAGCGGTTAAGAACACTGGTTGTTCTTGCAGAAGACCTGGGTTTGAATCCCAGTACCCACATTGCAGCTAACAACTGTCCGTAACTCCAGTCCCAGGGGATCTCACAGTCTCTTCTGACCTCCACAGGCATTGCACAACATGGGTGCACTTACCTACATGCAGGCAACACACGCATACACACAAAATAAAAATAATGAATAATCCACAGCATCCAAGATCTATATCCAGATGCATTCATGGGGAGGAGAGAAGTTATCTTCAGCTCTGTAGCCAAAGCCTTGTGCATATGCCCCTGTAAACAAGCTCCAGCTTTGTTCCTGCAAACAACCCTAATGAAAACCACGGGTCACAAAAGAAATAAAAATAATGAATAAAATAAAAAAAATTAAATCAAATGACAAATATTTTATGTTTTGTGAAACATCCTCCTTTAAGTGTTTATTTCCTCTTTGTTCTTTATTCTAATTTATTATATTTATTATTCCCAGTATTAATTGTATATTTGTTATACACCTCCCTGAACTGGACTGTAGATTCATGAATGCAGAAGGTTTTAGATTGCTTTATTTATGTGCAACCCTTGGATTTTGAGTGCCTGTTCAATTTAATATACATTTTGTCACTGAATCTTCACCTGTTAACAAGGTAAATGGGCATTATTTCCACCGATAAAAATGTAAGATTAAGTTTATTAAACTTAAATTACTGTTCACACAAAATAATGACAGTAAGCAGCAGAAATTTAACTAAGGATTGTGAATTTTCTGAAGAGTTCTTCATGATGATGCTCTGTAGCCAAGATACTCAGAAGAATAGTTCTCAGACAGTTTAAATGAAAACTGGCTCCTAATAAAAAATGTTAATAGAAAGAGGAAGAAAATAACTATGTTACAGGTAGTTTCAAGTGGAATTTTCCAATTTGGAAAATTGAGGGGTCATTTAACAAAATAATAAATTTCCATTTCTAGAGGGCACAACACCTTACATGTTTGTTTCTTAATCCAAAAGAAAAAAAAAAGCAGGAAAGGAGGGAGAGGGATGGAAGGGGGTAAGGAGGGAGGGAGGGAGATAGCACCAAATTTTCCTCTGAGAGACCTGTGCACTCTCTGGGAACCCAGGGCCCTGTGGTCCTGTAAACCATCACAATGTTCCTGTTACATTATGGTTTGGGAAATAAGAATATTTATTTGGGATTACCAACAAAGTTTATGCTATTTGGAAAGGGGTCACTTACAAAGATATGTGCATCCATGAGCTCTTTCTCTCCCACGTTTGATATCCATGCCACTGGCGCTGAGGTGGGCTCTGCTTCCAATATAGCAAATTTCCTCTCTTTTTCTCCCAGTGCCCTCAGAGAGTCCCTTGCCCTTAGCGCTTTCCAGCATTCTCAGTGTCTGGCCTTAGACCCTGCCCCTCATGCAATAGAAGCTGAAGGGTGCTTCTTGCTGTCAAACCTGACAATTTAAGTTTAGTGTCCAGTTCTTACACGGTGAAATGAGAGACTTGACTCCCAGAAGTTGGCATCTGACCTCCAAATGAGAGCCATCAAATTTGTATGCCCATGCAAACACACACACACACACACACACACACACACACACACACACCACAAAGAAATGTTTTAATAAATTAAAAAAATAACCTTATTCAAGTGTTGCCTATAAAAAGAACATGACGATTACATACATCTTTCTTTATAATACCCAGTAACATTACTGCAAAGTCATACCAATAAGTTGAAAACCCAGAGTTGTCACAGCTGAAAATGAGATATCTTAGCACATTTTGAGAATCTCAAGTGCGTTAAGAGGTGAGAAGCAACAGAAGAGCCAATGATGAAGCCAAGTTAAAGTTCTTGTGGGAAAAGTGGAATCAGCCAGGACTGTGGAAAGACAGATCCTGCTCAGTCCTTAGGACTAGTGTCCTTGCCAAAGACTCACAGATTACTCTCACCTTTAAGACAAGCGTCCAGTTGCTGAACACATATGAAGCAGCTGATCTGGCGTTTAGTCCAGGCCAAGCCAAGCAACAAGTGTGGAAGAGAACATTGAGAGAAAAGACGATGCATCCATTGAGTTCTGTCTTTCTGATTTTCCTCAATGTCTATCCATTCTCTATTAATAAATCTAGTGAAGGGCTATGATCCCTCCTTCTAGAAGATTCTGTACATGCACATCGCATTAGTTTTATAATTTTTGTCTGTAATATTTATCTAAATCAGCTAAATAGCAGAGAGGCAGGCAATGAACTTTTTAAATAACCAGGATAAATGCAAAAAACATTTAGAGTTTCTTTCCATCTATAGATTAGGAAAATTTCAAACAAAAATCTAATAGTGATTGACATGCAAATATTAACAAACTGATTTTAAATACTATTAAACTATATTCAATTTTAACAAAAATTCAATATAGATTAGTTTAATGAAAATAACAATAAGGTTGCATAATCAAAGGTTATGTACTTACAGAGCAGTGATTGTTTCTGTTGTATTATACTTAAAACATAAACATAATGCTATATTTCAAAAAGATGTAACAAAGCTTTCTCAGTGGCCTAGCAGGTCCATGTAAGGTTTTCATCATGTTAGGGAACCTCAAAATTTAGGTACTGAGTTAAATTTCTATTTTGATATTGACTGTTTTCAGGAAGAAAGATCTAAATTGACTACAAGAAGATATATCTGCTTTAAAAGTAGTTATTTTCCTCCCCTTAGAAAACGTTTTAATGATATCATTAATTTTGTTTGGTCTGTAGTTGTCATTAATAGCAAGACTGATTAATCCTTTGTCTGAAAGTATTTTATCTAACTTTACATCTGAAGGATATTTTTCAAGGCATAGAAAACCCAAGGCTAGGAGATTTACTGTTACTGTTTTGGGGGAGTTTGATGTGTTATTTTAGCATCTTAAGTCTATAGTGTCACTATCTTTGGTCATTTATCAATGCAAAGACAAAGAACATTTCATACAATATTTTTCCATGGGATAAATTTAAGGGCTTTCTCTGTGCAGTTGATGAGCTACAGTTTCATGATTATGATCATTAGTACTATTCCTTTATTTCCTTTTTGTTAAGTTTTTTTAGGATCCTCTGTGTGGGGAAGTGGACCGCCTGAGTCCTAAGTACTCATAAAAGTGAATTCCCTTGCTGTGTGACAGCACAACACAGGGCTATGGTTCAGACTGACCCTCGACTTACCTGACTTCACTGACAGGGAGAGTCACATGGTTCACTTCAATATTTTTCAGATAGCCGATGAATGATTTCCACATGGGTAACATCAGCATCTTCAAGTTGGCTGTCACACCTCCAATGTGTAGCGACCCTTAGGTGCTGTTATTTGGGAGGGAAAGCTACTTGGCTCTGTAACTGTGGTGTGTGTCCAGTTCTGGGTATAGGACGTGCTGTTCGATGGAGACTGCCACTGAATGCCACTGTCCATCACAAAGAGACTGCTTTGGTGTAATTGATGTCAAGGTCATCAAGATACTATAAGCACATACATAATACAAATGTCATTTTGGATTCCAGCCACACGGACCCATCATTTTGCCATTCAGTGCTATACATGCATTTATTTAAAAGTCCCATTTCTTGATGAAAATGAACAAACTGTTATTCAAACATGCACATAAGGCTTTTGGCAATATTATTTTTCTACTAAATATTAAATGTCTTTTAGAGAACATTATTTTCATTTGCTAAAAATAAATCTCATCTAGACCACTGTAAGAATGAAAAAAAAAGTTACTTAGGGTGCTTAAGTGTATAGACATTTGTCGTCTAATAGTGATTGTCATGTAAATATTAACAAACTGATTTTGAAAATGTGCGTGCTTATGGTGTTTATTTACAGCACAAATTTGGTTTAGATAGAAGCACATTCCTTCCATGAATACCAAACATGGTTCCCTGTGTACATCCAGGTTATTATGGACTCCCTCCCCACCACACAGCAGGGTAAAAAGTGTCTCTAAGAGTTGGAAAAGAAGTGATAACAATAGTGAGTCTTTGGTGACTAATGTGGTATTGGGTTGTTATATCCAGAGCAGTTACTGTAAGAGGAGCATATTATTCACAATCTCTCCCACTTATAACCAAAATTGTCTTGTACTGACTTGATATAACTATACTAATACTTACTCCAGGCCTTGCTGTGCACACATTGGCTTGTGGGTGTGTGCATGCTATAGCATAAATGTGGAGGTCAGAGGAAGAATTTGTGAGGGTCAGTTGTCTTCCTTGTGGGGGGATCTGGGGATCAAATTCAGCTTGTCAGGCATGGTGGTAGGTGCCTTTACTCACTGAGCCATTTAGCTGGCCCCTATGAACTATTCTTAATCATTCAATTCTAGTCATTACCTATGAGTATTCTCTTTCTCTGGCAAATTATAATTTGTTTCCCATGTCAGTACTCAGAGAGGAGACTGTGATCTTCTTTTGCTCTGACTCATTCATTCAGACACTTACTTGCTGCTGCTTCCTAAATGGAACACTAATCATACTGGGTACTATTATTCTGGACTGTCTGTAGGAACATTAACTCTCTCTTCTGCTGTATCCATTTTGCTCTGAGCTCTGCTTCTTGAATTAATTTAGCTGTTAAAGCTTTAAATCTGATATATGTTTATTTCAGTTATTACTTCTTAAATGATATTTCTGTTCTTTTTGAGTTAATATGAAGACACTTTTTTTGATATCTTTAGATATCTTTAACTCAAGAAACTTGACAGCTTATAGCCTGACATTGGATCTAAAAGTCAGTGTGGCTTGGGATAGACACAAAAGTAGTAGACAAATATCATGGAAAGAGTTAAACACTGCTGATCTGTTAACATAGTTCTGAAGAATGCTGCCTATATGATGCCTTAACCATTTCTTAAACAGAAATAATATCTCTCTGTTGTTTTATGAACAAGAATGCAAACTCACTATGAAAACAGATTTATTTTATCTACCATGAATTTCTAAGGCCCTGATGATTTCCAAACAACTAGATGTAGTCAGTAAATAATTCTTGACTAAACTAAATGTCATAGCTATAGGTAGGTAGATAGCAGTCGATGTTGGATATAGATGAGGATGGAAATAAAGACATAGATGCAGATGTAGGTATAGGTATACAAAGATTCCTCTCCTCTCCCCTCCCTCCCCTCCCCTCATCTCCCTCACCTCCCCTTCCATCTCTTCTTTCTTTTCTTTTCTTTTCTTTTCTTTTCTTTTCTTTTCTTTTCTTTTCTTTTCTTTTCACATTTGCTTCAAGGGTGAATGCATCAAGACCAAGTGTATTGTAAGGCTTTCACATACGGCACAGTTTCTTTAATCTATAGTGCAGCCCAAATCCTATAGATTTACATATAGACATTTTTTCTATACCTTATTCACATTCCTTTTATATTAAAAGTGAAATTTGCTGTATTCCCAAATACTTATATTTTGACCTTTCAATTTTAGCATAATAAATTATGCTTTCCCTAAACAATCTTCAATGCTTTTAAGAGGATATTTAAAACATACAGATAGATATTAGAGATTTTTTTAAAAGTCTTACTATGAGGGTTGAGCTGAGAAATGTGCCTTGCTACAGGGAGAAACATTTAGTAACAGTTTAGCTAATTAATAAAGGGCATCAACTACAAGAGTAGTCTTCATTATTTTTATTATTTTAGCATGAGGTTATTCTTTTAAAAAAAAATACAAGTCATGCTTTTATCAAATAAATTAAGGCTTAGATT
>NW_008358101.1:1276342-1319530 GCF_000622305.1 Nannospalax galili
GGTTATTCTTTTTAAAAAAAATACAAGTCATGCTTTTATCAAATAAATTAAGGCTTAGATTGAAAAGGTATACAATCTAAAACAGAGCTACATGTCTATACCCTCACATTTATACACACACATATATATATGCACCGATACTTCTGTGCCTTTACAATGACTAGAGCAGAAAGAAGCTGATTACTAGGAATAATATGAACCATCCTGATTGCTCTTTATCAAGCATATCATTATCATCAAATATCCATTTAAATTATAAATAAACAGAAATGATTTCATAAGATGTTTGATGCCAGTAGTTTTTAGGATTGTTTCCTTGGCAAGACTGGTTTGATCCATGAAATGCTGGTATTTGCAAATTAACTCCATTAGTAATTTTGTTTTGAATAGACTATCAATGCATCTTGTCCCTTCTCTTAATCACAACTGTTGAGATGGTCCCTGTGTTTTTAAAAGAATTAAATAGGAAGGAATGGCTGTTCTTACTCTGAATAGGCTTGATATTATAAATGTTATATTTAAGTTACATCATTTCCATCACGAGTGAGGAGATGAGAAGAACTAATAAAAAGTCACAGAGAGAGGACAGCTTGTGCAATATGACACATTTTAATTTTTACAGAAATATGGATAATATAAAAATGAATAAAATCACATTAAAACCTTCTAAAATGAAAGAGAATAAGTGCTCAATGCTAAATCAAGAACAATTAAATTACTTGGAAATAAAATTTATTTGGAAAAACAGAACATTGGTATATTCTGGGTTCTATTTGAATACTTTTTTTGGCCAACCTAAAGGGTTCTATTTGAATTCATTTTTGGCCAGTTCCAAACCTACTTCTTTTATTTAGATATAATTTAATAAGTGGTAAACTAGATAAACAAAAAACTACTAGAAAATATATTCCAGAACCTGCAATCTTATTTTGTTTCCTATTATTTCTTCATGTCTTTGTTTTCTGAAATTAAGGGAAAAAGGTTTTATTTTTTCTTACTGCCTGTAAAACCTTCTGTATACAAAAACAGATAAAATATGGAGGAAAAACTAAGCATGTGTATAAGGCATAATATTTTGCTTTGGAAAAATAGTCCTATGTTACATATTTCTGGCTGAATATGGACCCAAGTGCAGTATTTCCCTCTCAGACCACAAATGATACCTCTGGTATTTAAGGATAGGATTTAGGTCTCTAATGCTAAAAGATGCTCAGCTTGTCTGCTAAACTAAAATGTAGACCTGATAAGATCTATGTTATTAACATGCGAGGCTAGTTCGTAGAGCACGAGCTACAGAGTTAGTTAATTTCAGTGTGATCTTAAACATGAAAGACACTGATGGAAATGTAGTGTGTTGAAAATATTGTAAGGATTAGTTCAGAATACTTTATTTGGTTTGACTCTCATTTTTGTTAAGGTGAACACGATGCTCTGTTTGACCACTGACTTTGAAATGAAAACATGAATAAGCAATGTTAGTCTTTCTGTTCTTGTATTGAGTCATTTTTTATTGAAGCCCAAATTTCCTAGGCTTTTGGGAAACTGTTTTCTTTAGGGAAACAACTCAGAGCTGTTTAGCCTAAGGTGGTGTAGAGAGCAAAGCAGCTCTCCCTCTCTTGGGTGCTGCTTATGGTCCCACACTTGGCATTCTGCCATCTTCTTTTTGTTTTTATTTTATTTTTTAATAAACATAGTCTATGTTGGTACTTTAAAATGCAAATAAAATAAGTATATGAGGGTGACACTGACTTCATTACCATTCATTAACACCCCAGCAGGGGTGATTTTATCACATTAATTTGCTTCATAGAGTTGGGCTCTGAGGAAATGGACTAAGTTCAGTTATGATTTGAAAATAAAGCATGATTAAACAGATACCTCTTTATGTAAAAATGTCCAGATACCTGTTAAAATACATGATAGGAGAAATCGGCTAATAATTCAGCAATATTATAAAACTAACAATTATAAGTCATAGTTTATACTAGAGATACCTACTTTGAGCAAGTTGGAAGCCTGAAATGATTGTCATTTTCTAGGAAGTGGCCCAGAATATTCTTACTAAAGGAAACATTTAAATCTTTAATTCAGGAATAAAACAAAGTACATAAATGACAGCTAAATAAAATCTGTTCTTTTAAAGCTTCTTTTACTGCAGAAGATATAGGTATGTGAGAAAGACAAGATTTGAATAAAAACAAACAATGCTCTGTGGAGACAGTGCTCATACTATGGTGCTTTAGCATAGGCGTGAATAATCTCACATCATCCCTCAATAGTCTCCTAAATCCCAAATTTCCATGTGATGTTATCACATCTGTCTCCATGTGTGTTTCCATGGCATATTTCATACTTAGATTCCTAAAACATACTACATTATTCACCATCATCATTTCCAAACCTACTTCTTTTATTTAGATACAAATTAATAAATGGTAAGCTAGGTAAATAACCACTAGAAAAGACATTCCAGAACCCACAATCCTATTTTGTGTCCTATTATTTCTTCATGTCTTTGTTTTCTAATTTACTTTTAAATCCATTTCAACCTTGTGAACGTTTCCAAAGTTCATACTTACAAGTATCCCACCAGAATATCTACTGTATTTCTTAGCCTAGTCCCTTGAGCCACACTCCAACTTATGCAAGGTCTATTGTCAGTGCTTTATTTGTACAGCTTGAAGAAAATAAAATTTTTCACATGTGTGCTTGTGTATGTGTGTGTACATTTGAGGGGCTTTATGCGTGTAACTGGATATGTAGGTGTAGGTATGTGTGTGTGTGTGTGTGTGTGTGTGTGTGTGTGTGTGAATGTGTATGCCTATGTGTGGAGGAGAGAAGAACACAGCAGTTTTCATTCCTCAGAACCAGTCAATCTTGCTCATTAAGAAAATTTCATCAGTCTGGAGCTCACCAAGTAGCCCATGTTGACTTTCCTGTGAGCCCCAGGGATCTTCCTGCCTCTAGCTGCCCAGTACACTAATTACAAGTGTGTCTCTGCCTGGCATTTTTATATGGGTTCTGGATAGCAAGCACTGCTCTTCAAGCACTTAACTGAAATATCTCCCAGTGCATAATACTATTTTTAGTAAGCATATATAAGAACAAACAAGTTTTATAGCATTACTTATAGTCCCCTGTTTCTATAAAATATAAGATATATTTAAGATATATTTAAATATATTTAAGATATATGCAAAATTAGAAGAAAATCTATCAACTGTGCATCCCACTTTATTGGAGTCTAACCGCTTGGCTTTTCTCCAGAAAGAGGTTAGTGTCTGGTCTGTCTAATACCTTGACTTCCTACATTGAATTCTGAAAGTGATGTCATTTTGGCTTGCATTTTTCTGTTAAATCAGAAAGCCCCAAGTTACGTAGCTTTTAAAAAGGTCCTGATGATGCCAGCCTCCTCAGAGTTCTGCTAGTTTCCTTTACTGGTGGGTTAGACATGATGCTATTGCTGCTATCAAGAGTGGTAAGATGGGGGATGCCACTTTAAGTATAGAATATGCTGAATTTTGTTGGAATTCTGTCTCCTCATTTGTTCCCTCTGTAAAAGGAAGTTGCTGTGTTGTACATTATCTTCTGGAAAAATCCACACAAGAAGGAATTAGATGAGGGATTCCTCCATCAAACAGTCAATGAAATGTCAGCCAAGGATTCAGTCCAGAATCCTATGAGGTCAGGACTCTCACCAACCACCATGAAAGAACTTGAGGCAGAACTTAGTTCAGCTGATCCTTGAAATAATTTTATTTGAAAACAATCCTTAGATGGGAGACTCAGACAAGTTGGTCCTAGATTTTTGTATTACAAAAGTTTTCAAGTAAAATAGTACTTGAGCCACTGTATGATTTTTTTACTCAACAATGAAAAATTACTTGGACTAAGCACTCCAGAATTCATGAGCATGAAAGGGAGACTAGGGGAAGGAGAGACATTGCAGAGATAGATGGAGGTAGGGAGGACAGGAGAGAAGGGAAAAACATCAAGGCACAAGGTATTTAAAAGAATGATAAAAGATTTGAGACAATAACTGTAAGGTAGCATGGCTTGAGTGAAGAAAATAAGAACTGAATAAAAAATGTGATTCATGTGTAATGAATGAAAACACTTTTGTAAGAAAAAGTATGAAGGTGTGAAATCCTGTGAAATGAAATATTCTGTTTGCTGTTTGAACACTAAGCCTGATCTCTGGATGCAGAAGTAATTTTGTAGTTGACTTTCAAAATTGAAGTTTGGGCAAAATATATAGAAACGACTGAGATACTTGCTGAGGAAATTGGAAGAAAATCATGTTGAACCTAAGGGGGAAGGGGAGGGGCAGATAGAAAAGGAAGGGAATGGAAAATATCCCTGAGAAGCACAGGAGCTCAAGATGGGTTGGCTTGAGTGTGTCCCTTCTTGAATATTCTGAATATGTAAGTGAGAAAAATTATAGAGCAGGCTGGTTTCATTGCTTCTACATAGCTACGACTATTGCAGACATTGGACATTGCTTTGTTAGTGAAGAGAAAACTAAGAAATTTAAATAATTTAATAGACAATGGAGAGTTGAGCTATAGATCATCAGGAAAAGAGAGCCTCACATCCAGGGAAGTATATTGAACTTTTGACTCACAGTATAGCAAATCACTGAATTGATGCCATCTAGGTCATTAATGGACAATCATTTTGATGAGCTTTATTTTTAACAGGTTAATTTGAACCCTAGTTAAGTGAATCATGAGACTATACTTAAGACAAATATATTTTAATCAGTGTTTATTAACAGAACTAGGAATATCTTTAAATATTTTCCTTTTAAAATATTATATTTATTATTTATTTTTTGTTTTGTGTGTATGAGTGAATTTCCTGAATGTATGTAGCTACAATTATGTTGTGCAATGCCTATGGAGGTCAGAAGAGACTTCAGATTCTCTGGAACTGGAGTTATGGACCATTGTTAGCCACCTTGTGGGTGCTCAGAATTGAACCTGGGTCCTCTGCAAGAGAAGCAAGTGCTTTTACCCACTGAGTCAACTTTTAGACCCAACTTTAAGTATTTTCACCAAGAGGGCTTCAATGTAGAGATTTAATTATATGGAACAAGTGAAAAAAATATGAAAAGGTAGACTCTACCCACTATTAGCATTAACTAGTGAAAACAAAGAACAGATTTTACCTAAGCAACAGATGAAATCTATTGTCCTATGAGCATGTACCAAAAGCCATACAGAAATCACATACTGTACACTTCCCTGTTAACAGATAAAAAGGAGCATGGAAAAAAGAGGTACCTATTTTCTTCACCACATTCTGTCATCCAAATACACCTTGAAATAGATGACAGAATTATCTGGGAACAATTTTTCCACTGCTATTAGACTCAGTGTAACAGGAGAAGAACAATGAACAGATTCAACACATCCAAGATGGACACAGTCTGTTTCCAAGAATAATGCCTTTAAAAAATCAATGAGACTCTTTATCTCTATGCTTTGTGTTCTTGGCTCTCTGTTGCATGGAGGGAACTTCATTAATGAAAACTGAGATATTCATTAGTGCCCTCTTTACCCCTTGTTCTATGATCCATAAGCCTTCATTGTAGAGCTTGCATTGGCAATGTGCCACTTAGATTTGGACAATTCATTGACAATGTCTGTGTGTCTCTGTAATAATCTCTGTCTGGTGCAAAAGAAGCTTCTATGATGAATGATGACTGGGATATTTGTCTGTAAATATGAGGATACATATTTCCCATGTAGTAAGAAATTACATTAGTCTAGGGATGTGAGTGTATTTGGCTATTTTTATAGTACCAAAGATGAGCTTCCTCCACTGAGTGGGATTTCAGTACAACTAAGTAGCCGTTGATTGCCCCCAAGATAAAAGTGTCACTACTGCACCTATGTCGTATGCTGTGCCAATCAGTGATGTGGTTATTTGGCCTTGAAGCTGGTGTTGGATCATTCGTTCATGCTCTCCCTTATCACCTTGTATAGTGCTCTCCAAAGCTATGAAAGCTAGCCTTCAGAGGAAGTGGCTTCAAGGTTAGTTCGAGCTCTATTGCTCCAAATCCTGTGTCCTAAGTATGTTCAGTCTTCAGCACTAACTTGACACAACAGGCCTCAACACAAATGACAGAACATATGAATTCCAGTGAGGGGCCTATGGCAGGATGCCAGTGGGGAAGGGGGTATAAAGATGATTAAGATTGAGACATCCTGTATGAAATGCATAAAAGTCAATAAAAAAATTAAAAACTTGATAAGAGATGGTGACCTGCAGGAATGAGACTCTTGGTGGGCTCAGTGGATGGATCCACACTGAGAGCACAAATCAGATACTATAGGCATATTGCATCTATAATAGAGTGCATTGAATTGGGCAGGGGGCAGTCGGGGAGGTGTGGTGGGTGAGGCGATCTGGTTATCATCAAACTATGTTGTATGACTATAAAAAATTCAATTAAAAAATAAAATTATACAAACCTGATAACTGAATCTAGAAAATTTTTAATTAACATAAAATTGATACTATATACATTTTTTTACCACTGTGTTTGATAAACACACTTATTTGAAATTTCCTTAGGCTGCCAATGCCATTAAATTACTTGGGACACTAATTTAATTTGATATAATTGGCAACCTGTTGTATAGCAATTTCCTCTGAGACAAAACCTTCTATCAATAGGCTCTTTGTAGCAGAGGTAAAAATTCCATCCTACAGGGAAGCCCATTAAGCTTAGGAAGTAAATAAATGAATGCTTCAGGAAGTTCCTAAAGTTGACCAGGTTCACGATGCCCCTCCTTCCTTGCCCTTAGACAAGCTACGCTCCCTGGAAGAAGCAGAGTCCTACAGAGCTATGCTGAAAGAATGCCTCCAACATGCAGAGCAACCTGTAGGCTTTGAAGTGTGCTCTTGGCTTTCTGCTTTCATGAATTGTCACCAATGCTGGTAGGTTTTGGTGGTGCAGCTGTTTGAGTCATTTATGCTCCTGTAAGTAAGCCCTTATCCACACTCCTGAAGTAACCCCTCAAAAATTCAATTGTTTACCAGGTTGGACTTTGGTGCTATCCTTATTTTGCTCTGTCATTTTTTCCCTTTGTTCGTGTCCACCAGGTACAGTGTCATACAACACTACCTCAGCTAAAGGCCTATACTTTGTTGTTAACACGATGTGAAATTATTCTGAAACATATAATGCTAAAATACTGACTTTATTTTTGTTTTTGGTCTTTTTGAGACAGGGTGTCCCATAGTCCTAGCTGCCTGGGACTCCCTATTTAGACCAGACTGGCCTCAGTTTCACAAAGATCCTCCTGACCCTGACTCCCAAGGATAAAGGCATGTGCTACCACTCCAGGCACCTGGCACTTGGCATATTTCTTTATGTAAAGTAATCAATGACTGAGCTACACTGATGGTTTACCATTCTCTTCTTGACTATTTTATTAGGGGTAGGAAAAGAAGTTGGATTTTCACTTCAGCTGAAGAGTAGTAAATTTATAAAATCTGTATTAGTCAGGGTTCTCCAAAGAAACAGAACTGGTAGAATGAATATATATGTATAGAGATTTATCAGCTTAGCTCACAGGATAGAGTCCAAGTAGTCCAACAATGGCTGTACCACACTGGAGAGGCTGAGAATCTGTAGTCGCTCAGTCCACAAGGCTGGATGTCTCAGTAGTCCCAATCTGGTGCTGAAGGTTTGAAAAATTCCAAAAGATCGGCTAGTCTTTGGTCTACAGCAGCAAGACGAACTTACCAGAGAGAGAGAAGGCAAGCAGCAAGAAGCCAGGCATTCTCCTCTGCCGTGGCCTTTTATATGGGCTGCCATCAGAAGGTAACAGCCACATTTAGGGCATGTCTTCCAGCTTCAGATGATCCAATCAAGAAGATATCTCTCATTTCAGTTAATCCCAGATCCAGTCAATTTGACACCCTGGATTAGCCATCACAAGTGCCTTTAGGTACCAGACGTTGTAAGCGCTTCTCAGCACTAGGTAAAGGAAACTTCATTGCAACGTAGAGAGTTATTGTTCTATTGCTGTTATACAGGTGAGGAAACTGTTGGTTATTAAAAAGTTACCTTTGTAGGCTGGTAAGTTTGCTTCATGAGCTTAAAGTACTTACCACCAAGCCTGACAATCTGAGTTCAATCCCTGGGACTCACATGGTAGAAGATGTCCTCTGACCTCCACCATCTCAATTACACATTCAAAAAACAATAACTCAAGCACCTGCTTAACATATGTGCATACATGCACAAGCCTATTCTTAACCAAATAGGACAAGAATGCTCATGTCAATTACAATCCATGTTTCTGCAACTGGTCTCATGGCCTAAGTTGGTATTTGTAACTACCTTCCTCTACTACCCCTTCTGTAGTTCCTCCACCATCAGCAAGCACCTCTGCAGGTCTTGGCTCTTTCCCTGGAGGAGTGACCCATACATTCATCCCTGAAGGGTCTGGGCCATTTGTTGTCCTGTCTGGATTGGGTTGTTGCAGTTTCCCACTGACCTTAATCACAGGACATGGTAACACCAAAAGTCGTCCTAAGGAATCTCCTGCCTTCCGGATATAATCTTCATTACCTCCATTTTGGAGAACCAGTCCAATTTCCCCCTGGTAGTCTGGGTCAATCAACCATCCTAATACTGTTATTCCTTTGTTAGCCTGCTGACTTAAGAGCATCAGAAGCCCAAAGTGTCCAGGGGGAAGTCTTAGCTTCCAGTTCAATGAATGTTTGTTGTCTCTCCTGGCAGAAGCACTCCCTCCTCTGGAAACAAAACATCCAAGCCAGTAGAGTGCAAAGTAGAGGGTACAGGAAGCAAAAATTTTCCTAGTGGGTCACCAGGGGTGATAGTGCATGGAATCATTCCCACTTCCACTCCTTGATTCCTGGACCCATGAATCCTGCCTATAGGAGAAATTGTACCACATATTGGACTCTGATTCAAAGCATACACTGCCTTCTGGAGGGCCCTGCCCCAGCCCTTCATGCTATTGTCACATAATTGGCCCAGTAACTGTGTCTTTAAGAGAACATTCCATTGTTCTATCAAGCCAGCTGCTTCAGCATGGTGGGGAACATAGCAAGACCAGTGGATTCCATGAAAATGGGTCCACTGTCACTCCTTTGGCTATGAAGTGAGTTTCCTGTTCAGAAGTGATGCTGTGTGGAATACCATGATGTTGGATAAGGCATTCTATAAGTCCCTAGATGGTAGTTTTGGCAGAAGCATTACATGGAGGAAAGGAAAATCCATAACCAGAATAAGTGTCTATTCCTGTATGGACAAAACGCTGTCCCCTCCAAGACAGAAGTGGTCCAATGTAGTCAACCTGCCACCAGGTTGCAGGCTAGTCGCTATGAGGAACAGTGCTGTATCGGGGGTTCAGTGTTGGTCTCTGCTGTTGGAAGATCTGGCACTCAGCAGCAACTGTAGCCAGGTCAGCTTTTGTGAGTGGGAGTCCATGCTTTTGAGCCCATGCATAACCTCCATCTCTTCCAACATGGCCACTTTGTTCATGGGCCCATTGAGCAATGACAAGGATAGCTGAAGAAAGAGGCTGACAATCCACAGAGCAGGAAATCTGAACTACTTGATTACTGAACTCATCTTCTGCTGAAGCCACCTTTTGATGTGCATTTACATGAGACACAAGTATGTTCACATCCTTTGCCTTTTTGAGAGATCTATCCACATACTTCTTCCCCAAATGTCTTTCTCACCAATTTTCCAATTGACCATCCAGCCAAACCATTGGCTACAGCCATGATTCAGTATAATCACACTTCTGGCCATTTCTCCTTCCAAGCAAAATGCATGACCATGTGCACTGCCCGAAGTTCTGTCCACTGTGAAGACTTTCCTTCCCCAGTGTTCTTCAGGGTTGTACCATAAACTGGCTGTCATGACACAGCTGTCCACTTCTGAGTTTTGCCTGCATAGCATGCAGAACCATCTGTAAACCAAGCCCTAGTCTTTTCTTCCTCAGTCAACCGATCATAGGGCACACTCCATGAAGCCATAGGTTCATGTTTGAGAATAGGAGGTATCATAAAAGGAGTAGAAACCACAGTCATATGGGCAAATTCTTCATGTAACTTGCTTATGCCTTCTGGGCCTGCTCGAGCCTGAACACGTATATACCAGTTCCATTTGATAATGGATTGTTGTTGTACACAGCCTACTTTATGGCTTGGGGGGTCAGAAAACATCCAGCTCATGATGGACAGCTCCAGTCACATGGTGACTTGGTGGCCCATTGTCAAACGTTCAGTTTCCACCAAAGCCCAATAGCAGGCTAAGAGCTGTCTCTCAAAGGGAGAATATTTGTCCACAGATGAAGACAAAGCCTTCCTCCAAAATCCCAATGGCCTCTGCTGTGATTTCCCCTATGGGGGCCTGCCAGAGACTCCAAATAGCATCTTTATCTGTCACTGATACCTCAAGCACCATCAGGTCTGCTGGATCATATGGCCCAAGGGCAGAGCAGCTTGTATAACAGCCTGGACCTGTTGAAAGCCCTTTCCTCTTCCACGCCCCACTCAAAGGTAGCTGCCTTCTGAGTCACTTGATATATGGATCGTAGTAACACACCCAGATGAGGAATGTGCTGCCTCCAGAATCCAAACAGGCCCACCAATCATTGTGCTTCTTTCTTGGTGGAGGGAGTGGCCAAGTGCAACAACTTATTCTTCACCTTAGAAGTAATGTCTGCATGCTCCACACCACTGAACTCCTAGAAATTTCACCGAGGTAGAAGGTCCTTGAATTTTGGTTGGATTTATTTCCCATCCTCTCATGTGCATATGCTTAACCAACAAGTTCAGACTGTCTGCTACTTCCTGTTCACTGGATCCAATCAGCATAACATTATCAATATAGTGGACCAGTGTGATATTTTGTGGAAGAGTCAGGCAATCAAGATCCCTTTGAACAAATTATGGCACAATGCTGGGAAGTTAATATACTCTTGAGGCAGGACAGTAAAGGTATACTGTTGGAATTGCCAGCTGAAAGCAAATTGCTTCTGGTGGTCCTTATGAACTGGTATTGAGAAGAAAGCATTTGCCCAGTCAATAGCTGCATACCAGGTACCAGGAGATGTATTAATCTGCTCGAGTAAGGAAACCACATCTAACACAGCAGCTGCAATTGGAGTCACAACTTGATTAAGTTTTCAATAGTCAACTCTCATTCTCCATGACCCATCTGTCTTCTGCACAGGCCAAATAGGAGAGTTAAAGGCAGATGTGGTGGGAATCACCACCCCTGCATCTTTCAAATCCTTGATGGTAGCACTAATTTCTACAGTCCCTCCCGGGATGCTATACTATTTTTGGATCACTATTTTCCCTGCAGATACAATTCCAGTGGTTTCCATTTGGCCTTTCAAACCATAATAGCCCTCACTCCACAGGTCAGGGAACCAATGTGGGGATTCTGCCAATTCCTAAGTATATGTATCCCAATTATATATTCTGGTACTGGGGAAATAACCACAGGATGAGTTTGGGGACCAACTGGACACACCATCAGTCAGACTTCAGCCAAAACTCCATTTATCACCTGACCTCGATAAGCCCCTACTTTAACTGGAGGGCCACAATGCTTTTTAGGGTCTCCCGGAATCAGTGTCAACTCAGAACCACTATTCAATAGGCTGCAGAAAGTCTGATTATTTCCTTTCCCTCAATGTACAGTTACTCTAGTAAAAGGCCGCAGGTCCCTCTGGGGAAGGATGGGTGAGAGGCAAACAGCATAAATTTTGGTACTGTAACTAGGTCCTTCCTGAAGGGCACCGTGCCTTCCCTTCATTCAAGGGGTTCTGGGTCTGTAAACTGTCTCAAGGCTGGAAATTGGTTGACTGAGTGAAATTCTCTATTCCTACGATCCAATCCTGACTTCCTGTCATTTGTTCTAGAGCTTTTCTGTTTACGCAGATCAAATAAAACCTTAGTAGGCTTCTTATGTATGTGGTCCCTGGAAACACCATGATTGATTAGCCAGTACCACAGGTCCATTGGAGTCAGGCCATCGTAGGTATTGTTTTAAAAGCCTTTGCTGCCCATTACAATAAGTATGCTCCCCTTGTCTTTGGTAATTCAATACTGCCACCTGACCCCTAATCCAAGGTCCTGTTATACCTCTTATATTTGCATGCTATTTATGCAATTGAGCAACAGCATCTCGAACTGTAAGATTTGGCATAAGGAAAAGAACAAAAGCAAAGCTCTTCAAACTCTCTGGTGTATCTCTCAGTACTTTCCATCTTATAAAATCAGTAAAAGGCATGTACTCTGGGCCCTCCCATTGTGGAGGATTTGGTGTTGCACTGAAATTCACTCGGGCATGCCAATTTTCCTGAGCCTTACAATCCCTTCATCAACACAAAGCCAAGGGATAGCAGGGATCTCCAGCTCTCTGTCAGTAGGCCATCTTTTGATAAATACCTCAGCCCACCAATTAAATAAACTTTTAACACCTTTTTTAACTGCACAAGCTTCCATATTAAACCTAGAATCTCCAGTCAGGGGGTCCATGACAATAAACTCAGGCTGATCCAATTTTATGTTCCTTCCACCATTATCCTGTACCCTTAAAATCCATTCCCAGACATATTCATTAGACTTCTGCTTGAATGAATTAGCAAATTCACTGTTACTTAGTGGTGCAGCCACACTTTCTATCTCTCCTCTAGGGGCCTGCTTAGATTTGAGTCTGGCTATAGGTCTAGAGGCAACTACAACTGGGTCCTGAGGGACATCAGCCTCCTCTTGCTGAATGGCATTAGCTTTGAGATTAGTTTCCTCAGGCAAGGGTGGGGACAGTGGGTCTGCTGAGGGTGGGGAGATTAATTTATCAGGTGAATCGAATTCCTCAGAGTCTGAGGATTCAAAATCCTTAGCCTCTTCAGGTTCTCCCACACATCTCCATCCCATGTGTCAGGATTCCAATCTTTCCCTACCAATGCCCTCATCTTTACTGCTGACACCCATCAAGGCTGGGAATTAAATTTGTGTTGTAGGTCAGCCAAACATATAATAAGGGCTCCAGCTTGATTTTCTATAGCTTTAGCTCTCTGGATGCTGGAGAGAAGATTCTCTTCCAGGCCACTCTTGGAAACTTTTAAACTGTTGATTCGAATCTGTAGCTTGTCATTTTTATCATTAAGCTCATTGTTTATCTTCATCACTTTATCCAGAGATGCTAGAAGTAACCAGCCAGCATCATTATTTTTCTTATTTTTCCACAAATTATCAAATGTTTTATGTATAGAGTCACTAAATTTCTTGCTCTTCACAAGATGTGAGTTAGGAGATTCAAATGGGTCTATCTCCATAATTGTTTCAAATAGTCTACACCACAGATTTTCAGTACTCTTCATGCTATCTAAAGACTCTGAGTTGGAGAGCCTGCTCCAAATACCAACAAGCCCATTAAAGAAATTCATTCTTTTAATTCTGTTTCTCTAGAACCACTCCTGGTACCACAGTCTGTATTAGGGTTCTCCAAAGACACAGAATAATGTATAGAGATATATCATTTTAGCTCACAGGATAGAGGCTGAGGCTGAGAATCCATAGTCACTCAGTCCACGAGGCTGGATGTCTCAGTAGTCCTAATCTGGTGCTAAAGGCCTGACAAAGTCCAAAAGATCAGCTAGTCTTCAGTCTACAGCAGCAAGATGAACTCACCAGTGAGAGAGAAGGCAAGCAGCAAGAAGCCAGGTGTTCTCCTCTGCCATGGCCTTTTATACGGGCTGCCATCAGAAGGTAACACCCACATTTAGGGTGTGTCTTCCAGCTTCAGATGATCCAGTCAAGAAGATATCTCTCATTTTGGTTA
Source organism: Nannospalax galili (assembly GCF_000622305.1). Lineage (NCBI taxonomy): Eukaryota > Metazoa > Chordata > Mammalia > Rodentia > Spalacidae > Nannospalax > Nannospalax galili. The sequence continues at coordinate 1,290,198 of NW_008358101.1, forward strand.
ATCCCAGATCCAGTCAAGTTGACACCCAGGATTAACCATCACAAAATCCTTCTCCCCACAATTCTAATCAGTTTTCTTCTTTGACCGATAACTAGTATATTTGAAAATCCAGCAAAGTCAAATCATTCTATGCCCCCAGTGCTGTCAGGTCTGGGGTGAGTACATAGTAATATAATTGCTACCATTAAAGGCATGTCTGTATCTTCCTTCCTCACTTTTGAGGATAAATTACTAACAGTAACTCTAGAGTTTTCACCTTTAATTTCAACCATGAATATGTATCAGACTTTCAGGTTCAAGAAAAGTAAATTGATTATCATTTTTGAAATCATAGGATGATTGCTGGTAGCTTTTCATCTAGAGGTAGAACGTTCAGAGTTTCTCCCATCCACATTGCTCAAGTCAGCTCATAATTTCATTATGCTGGTCATGTTTAGGCAATCATATTTTTCTTATTCCATGGGGGCAGCATCCCTGTCATTTTGAGAACACTTAAAAACAGGCATCCTGTTCGTCCCACTCCTACAATCATCCTCCTGTGTTCCTGGAGCCTTGGGCTGACCTATAGATGTTTCAGTTGTGGAAATGCAAGCCAGAGTCATGAGCTCTCTACATTTTGGTCAGATTTAGAGCTTAGTAATAGTCCCTACCTTTTGAACAGATACAGGTAACCAATGACTAATGAGGGGGGATGAGCTTGCTCCAGAGGCAAGCTCCCTGCTCAACAATCCAATCTCAAGTGCTCAACCATAACACATATACATGTGAGCACCATTAAATGGTCTCAGTACATTGCATATGTATGTTTGAGTGTGTGTGTGTATGTGTGTGTGTGTGTGTGTGTGTGTGTGTGTGTTACACTATTAATCAAGGAAGAAGTCAGGAAATTGAGAAGGAGTCAGAAAGGCATGGAAAAAGTTGATGGGGGTAAATGATAGGATGGAAATGATGTGTAGCTCTTATGTATAAAATTGGTAATTTTTTTTTAAAAAAAGAATTATTTTTAGTTCAGCATGCCATAAAATTACCTTTCTGACTCATGAATTAAAAATAAATTGCCATAAAATTACCTTTCTGACTCATGAATTAAAAATAAATTGCATAATTTTTATTCTTTTAATTATTCATTGAGATTTAAAATTTCTCAAATTATTGTCTGTACAAAAGGCAGCATGAAAATTCCTTTAGAGACTAATAGCCAAAGAAATAATGGCACGTGTTTCACCTTCCTTCTCTGTAACAGCCACACAAAGAGAGCTGGATTTCAGTGATCAGTTTATTATAAAACTTAGAATGAATGAGATTTCACATGTGGAATTCTCCATGAGGGAAAATGAAGCCAATGGAGTATATATTATTCTTTGAAAACCCAGAGGTTTCCATAATGATTAATAAATGAGCCATTACCTTATTTATTCTTGAGGAAAATTCTTTTTCCACTTTTGCAGTAATAACTTCCTACTTTTGACCTGCCACTATCAGTTTGAATTTAGCTTTCCTCAAAAGTGATAGATATCAGAAATTCTATCAAAGGTAAAGCCAATGGAGTATATATTATTCTTTGAAAACCCAGAGGTTTCCATAATGATTAATAAATGAGCCATTACCTTATTTATTCTTGAGGAAAATTCTTTTTCCACTTTTGCAGTAATAACTTCCTACTTTTGACCTGCCACTATCAGTTTGAATTTAGCTTTCCTCAAAAGTGATAGATATCAGAAATTCTATCAAAGGTATTAAAGAGTCTTAGCCACCAAGTAGTGATGTCAAAAGGTTACTGCAGCATCTCTGTACCAGGTGAAGGTCCATTTGACAGTTCTGCTCTCACAACTATTGTTTGCTGAATTGAGTCAAGAAATACTCAATACAAGAGACAAGTAATTAAAGCTGTTCCTGAAAATAACGTGACAGAAGTGCAATCATCAACAGAAATGGTTCAGGACGACACCACTGAGAGGTACAAAGGAGAGTCAGGGTCAGGTATGATACCCCAGGTCACCATGTGGGACAATGGACATTGGTTTTTAAAAGAAACTATGAGAATAATTCAAGGAAACATTTCCTATATATAGATAAACCCAAGTTACAGTCTCCTTATACTACGTAGACAACTCTGGCACAAAAATGGCTTTCATGGGATTTATTTTTTCTATCCAAATTCATTAAACATGCTTTCAATGTACTTTGTTTTGTCTTTTTGAGACAGAGTCTCCCTGTAGTCCCAGCTGACCTGAACTCACTATGAAGACCAGGCTGGCCTTGAACTCACAAAGATCTGCCTACCTCTGCCTCCGAAGTGCTGGAATTAAAGGCATGTGCCACCATGCCCAGCTTCAATGCATTTTTTAAAAAATGTATTTATGTGAAAGGGTGTCTATGTGAATATATACCTTGTGTGTACTGATCATGAGAAAGTCATCAAAGAAACCCAGAGTGTAGAACTTTATTTAAAATGTCTGATCAGTACCCCTTAAAATGTTCAAGATTCCTGAAGTAGGGAGGTTGATAAATTGTTACAGCTTAGAGGATTGGAAATAAACACACTTATCCAATTAAACATGAGAATTTGGAATAAGAAAGGGACATAGGTAAAAACAATGGAGAAATTTGTAAAGTATGGACTGTATTCAGTAATAGTTTGCCTATAACAGCTTGCCAACAGTAACAGAGATAAAACAGAGTGCCAGGAAAAGCATGCATGGTATATGAGGGACCACAGCCAATCTCAGTTCCACTAAATTAAAGCTATTGAAAACTCAAAAGTTCATTTTTATATTATCAATCATATTAACTTGAAAAACTGATTTTCACAGTGACATTTTCAGACACGCATCAATCAATCATAGAAAACTTAAATTTCTGAAACTTAGACTTGTAAGTTGCCACAAGTAATATGACTATGTTTTGGACAATTAATCCATTTAAAATTCAGCATGTTTGGGCTATAATATTTGCTCAACAGAAACATACACCCAACGGTGGTAAATGTACAGTTACTTTAAATTATGATTTGAAACTGCTTGGAATCTAGCCACTTCATCACCTCACTCCCCCCAACAGGTGGTGAGGTATTTCCACATGCCACATTCTCACTCTCCTGGGTCTAAGTGTAACACTTTCTGTCATAGCATATTAACTAATAAAGTGGTGAAAGAGGGATGCTAACTGTCTTAAAATGCAATTTTAAAATCTTCTTTAGTGCTTTTTATTTTCTTCCTTACTCAAAGCTCCAGAAGGCTGGCTTAGGGTTGTCATTGTCTTCACAAGATCCTTTTGCTATTTTTTCCAAGAACACAAGATGCAGCTGCTTACTGCACTTGGTCTGCTGTAATTCTACTGCTTTTTAGCTAATTGACTTCTATGTTGCCCTCTCAATGGATAGCCTTCAGTTACTAACTTATTAAACAATATGAAAATGTTTCTTCAGCTTTGTCCTTAAAATGAAGGAAGACTTGTAGATCATTCTTCTCTCTAGTATAAAAAACATGTGATTTTGTTTGTTTGTTTGTTTGTTTTGTTTTGTTTACAATAGGAAAATAACTCTTCTTTAATGAATAATTAAATGAAAACTATCCAGGACCTTATAGCTTTTTAGTGTGTACTAAACATGATGATCAGAAGACAGGATATTAGCTCGAAGTAGGCAGGGATGGGAACTGCAGTTTATTAAAAGTTATTTACCTAAAATTAAAACATGAACTAAAACCAATGTTTATATCTAATTTTAGGTGTGACTCACACACAGCCCACATCATGTTAGACTGTGTGGCTCTGATACTACTATTTTCTTTTTCTTTTTTAATTTTTACTAAAACTTCTTTGAGAATTTCATACATGCATATAATTTGTTTTGATCAAATCCATGCCCACTCCCACCCCTCCAACATTCCCCCCCTCTGAAGAGGTAATCCTAAAATCTTTTAAGGATTGGATACAAGCTCCCAAATAGCTTTGACGTTTTTGGCCTTGGAACAGAGTATGTAGTTAACAGGCCAAAGGACATTTTGACTTTTAGCCAAGAAACTGGCTACATTTCTTTGGGGTCTTTTTTCCCTAACTGTCTAGCCAATTCCTATCTCCTCTTCTTATCATGCCTCTGAAGGTGTTACCCAAATTGCCAATAGGGAATAGGGATGCCGACCACTCTGGCTTTTTCCATGCTGAACAGGGATGCAGGGTGAGGCAATTGGAGTAATCCTCCAGTGGGTTTATCTAAAAGACTTCCAAATTGCATAACCCTCATCTCTAACGGGAGAAGAAAGTCCTTTAATCATGAATGGGAGTTGTGAAGGAGAAGTAAATGCAAGAGTAATTAGCATTACAAGTTCTAGACAGGGAACTAGAAAAATGTCAGAACAGGGCAATTTTCAAATGTTCATACAGGAGTCCATTGGAGTTTATTGACAAGGGCTTCCAAAAGCATCCTGCTATTGGGTTCTTCCTCATTTTTCTTTTGTCTTCCAAGGCTGGACTGGTTGGCTGGGAAGAGTGGCTGGATACTCAGGTGAGAGTCCAGTGACCCTGCTTGGCACTTCTTTAATGAATGAGCACAACCGTCAACAAGCCCAGATGTGACTATGTTTAGTGATCAGACTCAGCTGAAGTCATGATGATGATAGTTATTTCATGCAGAAGGGACTTCTGAATATTATCATCTTATTAAAAGGGCCTGGAATTTAAAAGGACTTCGTGCTAAGGGGCACTTATGAGAGAGAACATACAATGACATGTGTTTAACTACTGTTTTAACACTTCAGTTGTGAAGAAATATTATTTGATGTTAAACATCTTCTCCAAATGAATAGTGTTGAATTCATATAGTCAGTACTCTAAGAAGAAGAAGTATAATAAAATCTATGAGCAAGTGACAATGATATATTTGCATATGAAACTGTGAAACTTTAACTGTGTTTTTGGATTCAGAATAACAGAAATACAACTTAAAACAGAACTCAACAGTATCCTTTAAGTATTTTCCACTCAGGACCAAAATCTATTTGCATTAATGCTTTACCCAGAAGCACTAACAGGGGGACTACACGGATAAGAATGGAGGTGGGAAATATATTTCATAATATAATTTCTACCTTGAAATAAGGTGAGCTTAGTAAATATTACAGAGTAAGTTCACTGAGGAGTGAAAAGGGAAATATTGCTTTGACAGAACAAAGAAGAAAAGGAGAAAACTAATAAAGTATAATTTACCATGTTTCGGGACCTTCTTAGTGATAATGGGAGGAGGATACGTTCTAGTTAGTAGGCTGTGTTCAAATTGAAATCATCTGCATTCCCAATGTTTTGCTTCAATTTTTAGTGTTCTCATTCTACAGATAGTTTAGTCTATGACAGTTTGCCATATGGCTGTTTCATGCCTGTTGTCTGCTCAATGTGAAATGAACTCTTAATTCTGTTGTCTAATCATTTGTAGTCAAATATAAGTAATTTTCTCCATTTAGTGTCTTGATCCCAGTCATGAGTTTTTATTGGAAATCTTCATAGAGGAGTTCATGGTCTGAATCAATTATATCTATGTTTATATTACAATTATGACTAGGGACAAACAAGTTATGTTTGTGTTAGTTCTCCAACATGATAGCAAAAATGCTGAGATAATCAGTATCTGAAATCAAGATAACCAGATGCTGGGGCTGGAGAGATGGTACTAGCTACATTTTTGGAGGATCTTGGTTTGGTTCCCAGAACCTAACCTGGCAGTTAATAACCATCTGTAACTGCAGTTCCGGGGGATCTCACATCCTCTTTGGGCCTCCATTGGCATTGCATACACATGGTATACCTACAAATGTGTAGACAAAACACTCATACACATAACATGAATATTTTTAAAAACTAATAAAGAAGGGAGAAGATGTTTCTGTATATGCATTAGCCATCTTGCTAAAAGAAAGAGCTTGTTTGATTGAACAGTTTCAGAGGTTGGAACCCAAGATTACTTGGGTCCACTCTTTTCTACTTGTGAAAATTGCACCAGAAAGCAAAGTTAGGGAGAATATATTGGAGCAAAACATTTCTCTCCTTGCTCCAGAAAACAAAAAGGAACTGAGAAGAAGTAGATGGGATTCCATGATCCCTGTGGGGTTCACTCTCAGTGACTTAAGGACCTTCAACAAAGGACCCCTCCTCAAAGTACACACTGTCACCTAGTAGTACCACCTGTGGACCGAGCCTTAGCACAAGGGCTTATGGAAGCTGTTCAACAAATAAACTGTAGTCACCTTAACCCAAAATATTTAAAGTGATCAGAAACCATGATGTGAGAATTAGAGGATGGGACTGGAGACGTGGCTCAGTGATTAAAGGCACTGGCTGCACTTGCAGAGAACATGGATTTGGTTCCTGGTACCCACATGGTTACTAACAACCCCCTGCAACTCTAGTTCCAGGGGATCTGATGCCCTCTTCTGACCTCAATGGGTGTTGCATGACACAGGCATACTTACATGTAAGCAATACACACATACACTTTAAAGAAAAATATTAAATAAAATTTGAAACAAAAAATAGAGGATAAGGAAAATATCTTGTTTATGCAGTGAATATTGATGAAATCCCTAGATAAATCCAGCATGCAGGAATACTGCCCTTTCTCACTTTCCTCCATAAAATTTTTCTGAGGATTATTAGAAGATCTTTAGTTTCAATATATCCCTTCATTTATTTATTTGGTGACATTTTTCTTGGATTTATTTTTTTCTAATTTTTTACACAGACACATAAATGTGGGTATATGCACGCAAGTGAAAGTGTCTTTAGAAGTCAGAATCTTAGGATCTTCAGGAGCTGTTAACCAGTCAGTGTGCATGCTGGAAATCAAACCTGTATGTTCTGCAACAGCAGTATATGTTCTTAACTGCAGAACCAGCTCTCCAGCTTTTATTTCTGATATCTTTGACTCCTCAAGAAAGTCCTATAACAGGTTGTACAGTGTGTTAAAAAAATAAAAGAAAGTTATCTCTTCTAAAATTGTGCAATGTTTTATGAGAATTAGAAGAAAAAGGAATATTAAAGGCTCTGAATGGGACATGGCATATGAACCTCTCTCAGTGGTGCTAATGAAATGTAGGTATCTGCAAGCATGTAGTCTAAATAAAGAATTTTGACAATGGGTAATTCCATTGGCTGAACATTTATTATACATTCTCTATTGTGTTACATACTGAATTCCTCAATAGTATAAGAGATTCAGAATGGACAAGGAACTCTTGGATATGTACTTTCTTGTTTGATTTGAGTCTCTGTTTGCTTCCTGAAGTGCTAGGACCCACACACTAAGAAAATGTTCTACTACAGGGCCCTTCTTCATTTTCTACCTAAGTAAACCAGTTTCACCTGAGGTCCAAAGCTGTATGATCATAGTATGCAATTTTAATTAAAGTACTGATAAACCCATCCAATAACCTTTGTGTTAGGAGACAAATAGTTCTCATAGCAGAGACTATTTCTTTATGAATTACACAGATTCCAGTCTTTATAGTTCTTCATTTTTGTACCTAGTGGTTTCAAACTTGAAACATATTTTCATAGGTTCAACAGTGCTCTAATCTGTTAATTTATAGAATTTATTATCTCTGGACATACGTCTTGGTACATTTTAATTGAGTAATCTAAACTTTTTCTTAATTTATCACGTGTGTCTGTGTGTGTGTCTGTGTGTCTCTGTGTGTGTGTGTGTGTGACTGTGTGCATGTAGAGGTCATAGAAAGGACAACCTCAGGTGTCAGTCTTTACCTTCATCTTCTACCTTGTTCTAGACAGGATCTCCTGCTTTTCACTGATGTATTTTCCAGGCTACCTGGCCCAGAAGCTTCTGGAGATCCTCCCGTCACTACTTTCCATCTTGCTGAGGGGTGTAGGGACTGGAGACATACAGTTCAATGCCCTAATTTACATGGGTTCTGATAACTTGATCTCAAGTCTTCACACTTCCACAAGTGTCTTGCCCAGTGGGCCGTCTAAACCTTCTGATTTTTAAATTGGTTCAAATTCATATTTTAGTTTATACCAAACTATCATTTCTATATGGCTGTGTTTCTGTCATAACAAGTAAATAATCATGTCTTTAAAAGATAAATAGTACCTACTCAAGGGAATAGAGAATATTTTAACATTTTTCTCATGAAATTTATAATGGTACTGGCCAATTTAAATATTTTGTAATTTAGAGGTGATAGTGACTGAAAGCAGGTGCTTTGGAGTGAAACAATCTTTCAAAACTACAGTGTTACATATTTTTCTTTAGCATACATTCATTGTACCAGTTGATATGTTTCCTTGTTATATTTTCATAAATGTGTATTGTATGCTCACTCTGTTTCATTTTCTCTCCTCTTTCCTGCTGTTTCTTTACACTAAATTTCACAAACGAGGGACTGTGATATTTGTCTGTCTGAGTCTGGCATATTGAACTTATAATTACTTCCAGTTCCATCCATTTTCTTATAAATGACAGACAATTTTTTCTTCTTTGTGATTGAATAAAGTATCACTTTCTATAAATACCACATAGCTTTTATCCATTCATCTATTCACTCAGACTGATTACAAAACTTGGCTTTTTGAATTGTGCTGCGGCACATGCAGAAGCCCTCTCTGTTGTGCTGCATTTCATTCCTTCAGCTAAATACTCAGGAGTGTTGTAGCTGGATCACATGTTACACCTACTTTTAGATTTCTAACAAACACATTACTAAGTCCACTGTACCTCTACAAATTTACCAGCAGTGTGTGTACGGGTTTATTTTTTTCTCAGAATCCTTGGCAACATTTGTTGTTGTTTTCTGGATGACAGCCATTTGTGTGGAGTGAGATAGAAACTGGATGTAGTTTTGATTTGACTTTCTTTGATGGCTAAGGGTATTAAGCATTTTTTTGCAATACTTATTCGCCATTTTTATTCCTTATTTGCCATTTCCCTTATTTGCAACTTTCCCTGGTAAGCCTCATAAAGTTTTTTTTTCAGTCTCATTTTTCTCAAATTTAAGATGGTACATACATACTTAATGCAGTTGTGTAACAATTAAATGAGTTAGGAACTAAAGCTGTCAAATTCTTGCCTCTAAATGCTCTGTAAACTATGATTGTCAAAACTAACACAGAGAGTGATGTGCACTTCTTACTTTTCTAGGAGGTATTACCTCTGTGTTCCTGATAATCTTTTGCAACATTTTGAAAATTCAAAACCTAATCAGTTTGAGCTATCTAAAAAAAGGTTGGGTATATGGCTCAGTGGTAGAAGGCTTTCCTAGCATTTGCAAATCCCTGTGTTCAATTTCCAGCATTTAAAAACATTAAAAAGAAAAAAAAAATGAAAGACACAATCTATGTGTAGAAACAATATATGAAAAAAACCCTCAGAAATTTATAGACATTTTCCTATGGAATTTTAGCAAAAAATGATTATTTTAATTTAATTTTATTTAGAATGAATAATTAGTGATACAATTGCAATGTATTTAGCAATGCAATACAGAATATAGTTCCATGATAGAATAATTGCTTAACCTGGAGAGGATTTGATCCTTGTACCACAATAAATTAATAAATAAATTAATTAATTAAATAATAAAAACAAATAAAAACTTTGCTAGTTGTTTATATATCATTATTATAAAAAGAGATCTCAAATTATTTATTTTCTTGCTGAAACCACTGCCATATCTATATTTCATTCTCTCTACTGGAGTAACTGTGGTTTTAATACAAAACAGTTCATATGGTTATGTTGTTAGAACTCCTCAAATGTGCCAGGCATCGTGGCACAAGCCTTTAATCCCAGCACTTGGGAGGCAGAGGCAGGCAGATCTTTGTGAATTCTAGGCCAGCTTGGTCTACATAGTGAGTTCCAGGATAGCTAGGACTACAAGGAGACCCAGGCTCAAAAAAGAAAAGAAAAGAAAAGAAAACAAAAACAAAAACAAACAAACAAACAAAAAAGAACTCCTCACATGTATTAGACTTAAAAGTTCCTCATCATTGTTTCTAGCATGCATATAATTTGTTTCTGGCTGAACACGCTGAGATGATACCAGACCCATCTGCTTCTAGTTGTTTATTTCTTTTTCCCAAACCTATTTGTGTTCATTCCCAGACACCCAGAATTTGTCGTTCCCACTGATAGGAAAGCTTTGGGTCTAGGCTTCAGATTTATTACTGTATTCTTACAATTTGTATGACTACTAAATAATCATAGCTTTTCACAACAAGTCCTTCTCAAAATAAAAAAAATAATCAAGTTAGTTGAAACTCAGTTCTGTAATAATTCTTTAGTCAAAAATCTATTGTATCATGTTCAAATACTCTTATACCATTGATCACTATGATTTTTTTGTGCATCTGTCTGTGATAGGGAAGTCTATGCCTAAGGATGTTGTTGACTTTTGTCAATGTTGCATTTCTAGTTCCAAAAACCAATATATCCTAAAACGTAGTGAGAGAGCAGGTTAGTTAAGTAAGATTATATGCATTAAAGAGGCAGTTAGCTTCTGTTTCACCCAGATGGAAAGCAAACTAGTATGCATATGCTGATGTTGAAATAGGAACTAATGAAAGAATTCCTAAAACTATATCAGAAAAAAAAATCCACAAAGACAGGGAAGTAAAGATACTATATTGTTTCCTGACTGCTGTATTGATACAACCACTGAATATAAATAGAACTAATAAATGAACGTAAGTTCTGTAAAGTGTGGCCCTTCCACAGACATTATATTTTGTCCTTTCTGTAAGTAGTCTCAAAAGGATTTTATTTTATGTTTCATAATAGTCCTTGTTTTATAATTTTGTGATATTATAAAATGCTAATTTTACTTTAACCCAATTTAAGTGAAAATGATCTATTGTGCTTAACATGTTTAAATGTATTTGTTAAATATCATCCTATATTCAATTTGATTAAAGTAAAATTCTGAATTTTCTATAAAGTGCCTTAATAGGACTATGTCATTCTATGTTATATTGAGCAATTTCCCATTGTTTCATAAGAGGCGTTGTCAAATTATGAGACATGCACCAAACGCAGCCGGCCTTTTGTGTAAATAAAAAGTTCGTTGATTCCCAGCCCTACCCACTTCTATATCTATGGTCTATGAATACATCCACAATGCAATGAATAATTACAACAGGGTTTGTTTGATACAAAAAAGCTGAAAATGTATACTATCTGTTCCTTTTCAGAAAAGTTTCTTATTCCCACTTCCTACAATGATTATGTAGAGATTAACCCTGCATAAAATTCAAGTCACTCTCCTACATGAGCTTACTAAAGCTCACACAATATAAAGATTTCTTTTCTGGATATTTTAGTAGCTTTTGACCACTGATGACATTCTTCAGAAGTGTTACTTTGACTAAGTTCTTAATGAAGTTCCCTGTTAATAACCTATTTTGTTTATAAGGCAATCAATAAGTCACAGTGGAAATCAGTAGAATATGCTATTGTAAGCTTTCGAAGAATGATTTGAGAATCTAAAGGGAAGGGAATTACTATTTTTGCTAAGTAACTCTGTATCTGGTCACTCCTACCATGTGATAACCCATTTTCACATTTTTAAAAAATGAGAATTTTAAGGAATCTTGTTTATAATGCCTACATGAATGTATGTTTACATTGTTAATCAAAACAACTTCTATTATTAGTACCTGAGCATGTTATTGTTAACAGAGATATGAATAGCCCTTAATTAGGAAGTAACATTTCAAATTTTGACAACTAACTCCAGCTAAAACGATGCTTTTAACTGCCCTTGTACTTCAAATTATGTGTATAGATGATAAAAATTATCTACTCACTGGTGAATGCCCACGCATGAGTAAAGAGGCCAATACCATCAGGCCTAAACAAATTTCACAGAGAACTAAGGCAGTTTTTCCACAGGTATGGAATTTATCCATATAAGAAATTATGTGGCTGTTGATATTTGAGAGGCTTCAGAGTCTCTTAACAGTAGACATCTTAAAAGAATGAAACTTCCCCACCTAATTGGATTTCTAACCAAGTTAGGCAGAAATACCAGCTAAACTTAAGAGAAAAATAATATGAATTGTTAACGATTGCTTGTTTTTCACAATGTCCAGTGACTCACACTGGTCACTGTGATCTCTTCTTCAAACTACTAACAGCTTTGTCTTCCAGTGACACAAGAAGCTATAATTTCAGGACAAAGTGTCAAGGCTAGCCATATCATCAAATCATTTATTCATAGTCACTGTGCACAAAGTCCTTAATATGGCAAGAAAACTGCCACATTATTTCTCCAAACTGTTGTTTCCCTCGTTGCTAGAATTACTTAAAAAGTGAAATAAAACAAGCTTATTGACAACCTGACATATTGCATACTTTGCGCATTGACTATGTTTTTGCCATGGATGAACAGGATGGCCTGTGCAAAAGTTAACTCTCCATCTCCTGGTTTAATTTTCTGGAAAATTATAGGCATAAACTATGCTTTTAAAGTATTAAGATACATAGCACACAAAATAAAATGTATTATTTTCAGTAAACACCTCTTTACTTCTCCTTTTGCTAGTCTTTGGCCTGAGGAATTATAACAAAGTCAACATTAGCCCTGTACACTTCTACATCTACTTTATCATGTTTAAACATGGTAAACAGAAGACTGGGCTTTTCTTCACTGAAGTCTATTTCATCACATCCTGTGGTTCAAGATCTTCTATAGCATGTCATTCATTTAAAAATATTTTTCTATTGTGCAGAGATGCCTGGAAAACACAAACACTGTCATTTGAATCAAATCATGGTGTGACAGAATCTAAGTGTTACGGCTCTTTAAAAATATGTTGTATTGAGTTTTTGTGCATTTTATACAGTAGTTCTTAATTTTAGATTTACCCCCATTCATTCTCTCTCATACCACACCCACAATACCTCATGCATTCTGTCATATATGTTAAGTTACAATATATATTAAGTTCATCTACTAGAGTCTAGTCAGTCTATCTAGATGTCTTAAAGATCTAATCTCCTTCAGCCAGCAGTAATCACTTGCCAACAGTTCCAGGACTGGGGCTGGGACCTGCCATCCATTTCACTCTCATTTCACCCTGGGCCCTTCTTTGGTTGTATTTCATTGGTCTTGTATACTATGCCACCATTGTTGCAAGTTCACATGGGTAAGCTTCCAGTGGCCTGTCTGAAAGCCTCTGTTTCCTTATGTTCACGGACCAACCCTGGTTCTTACAATCTCTCCATCCTCTCTTCCACAATTGTCCCTGAGCTTTGGGTGAGTGAGGTTTAATATAAGACTCTTATCCAGAACGCACACTCTGCAGTCTCTTATTGTCTAGAACCTTAGCAATTTGTGACCTTCTGTGTAAATCACATTCTGTTGTGATGAGAGTTGAGGAATGAAATAGTATTCACTCCATTCCCTGTCCCACTATGTTCCATAAGTTTGGGGGTAGATGTTCCACTGTAGATGTGTCAAATAGGGTTGGGCTTCTCTCAGACACATATTCTCTGTGTGTGACCAGTTGAGGAACTCTGTAATCTCCTCCATCTGTTGCAAAAAAAAGAGGCTTCTTTGATGAGTGGTGTACAGTATGCTTGTCTGTAAATATAATGATTCACGTTTAGCATGTGGTGAGAAATTCCATTTATCTGGAGATATTAAAGAGATAGGGTTTTCTCTAGAACCTGTGGTTCTTTTTTATTAGTTAAGCTATTTGGTGTCACTCACTGTGGTGGGCATCACAGTGTTGTTAGCCACTAGGTGTTCCAACTTTGTCTGCATCCCCTTACTCTCTTCCTCCCCTAGTTGCTCCCCCTTACTACCCCTGCCCAATTTTGTGTACACATATAAGTGTGTGTAGAGATTGATATGATAGATAGATATTGTGTGTGTATATGTGTGTGTGTGTGTGTGTGTGTGTGTGTGTGTAGATAGATATATACCTATACAGCCAAATTTGTGTACCCAAATACCCTTGGATGTTGATTCATCCACTGGGGCCTGGTCAAATTACTTTGTGTATATTACTTAAATGAGACTGACTCTCCCCCTCCCATGAGCCATTGGTTGCCAATAAGTTCCCCAGGTAGTGTTGGAGTTTTTTACTTGCTTCCCCAAATCTATGCTGGGATTTTTTTCTAGGTTGTGCTTATATGGGACTTATCCATGCTGTTACCATTCCATTGTTGTAAGTTTGAAATATTGTTAAAGATTTTGTGTGCTTACAATAAATACTAATGATTTGGTGACATAGACATCTGTGATCATTAAGAGGTCAGTACAGAAATGGGGATACAATTCAGGAGTAGGGCACTTGCCTAGCCTATCCACACAACTGCAACACTCACACACACACACATACACACACATACACACATACACACACACACACACACACACACACAAACTGAAGTACTAAGCTAACAGTTTTGGAATGTGTTAAATAAAAACACTCTATTATACATTCTAAGCTAACAGTTTTGGAATGTGTTAAATAAAAACACTCTATTACACATACTCCAGAGAAATCTGAAAAATCAATAATGAATAGTGACTGAAGGCTGATAAGAAGCATGTGATCAAACAAATATTTGAAAGAAAGAACCTGCTACTTACGTTAAGAACAAATTTCTATTCTTTGTTATGATGAATGTCATTTCCAATGATCATTTTATCTCTAACGCTGGAATATTTATCTTCTTCATTAGCCATTTAGACACAGTATTCACTGAACATGAAAAAGGAGCAAACGAGTTATTGTTCTTGTTTCCCTGGTCATAGTCACAACTTTCCCACAGATAAGAAAACACACTACATAAAAAAAAAAACACTTGTATTCCTTTTCACCGAGAAACATTTAATAACTTACTTTTTGATGCACGAAGACAACAAAAAAAGCTTAGGAGATAAGTCTTTTCAAATATTGTTAAAAATCAATTTGTCTGATAATTACATCTTATGCTAGTCTTTATTGCAGTAATTGCACACTTAAGATTTAAGATGTATGCCATGCTATGTTTTAATTTGGTTCATTTTTTCACCCTCTTTCTCCTGTCCCAGACTCCCACATCCTCTGGCATCTGTGGAGAGAGATTACAAAATTGCAAATGCCAGATGGTAGTAAGATCATTAAATTCAAACCATTTCCATTTATGTGTCGATTATAAAACAGAGTGTTCTGATTTGTCATTTTTTGTTTTCTAGACATCTTTACAAGGGAAAAGAGTTGAAGTTTAAAAGCATGTATGTGAAGTATTGTATTAATTTTCTCTTCTGAACTCACATTTTAAGGTTCTAAAGTTTACTGCATAGAAAAAAAAAGATTAAAGAATAATCTACAATTGGACAGAGCTACTTTTTACTATGTAATTTATTTAGGAAACAATTTTGATTGTATTCCTTGATGTAAAATAAAATCCAGAAAACTCTGCTCCTTGTCATAGGGTCAAACTAGCAATGTGGTTGGGCTTGCTAAGCCATCCATCATCCATAGTCATGGTTTTAATATTACTTGATTAATTTTATTTGTATGAAATCCAGAAGTGAATGAAGAGAGTCTTTCTCTCTTGCTTTTGTGAAATGAGCTATGCTGAAGCTGATATTTGCATATGTTGTGGCATTGACTCACCAGAGTGCCTCCCCACATGAACAACCTTATTTCTTATTTGAATCTCTGTCTTTATAGGACTTGGGTCAAATCAGGAATGGATGAGAAGAAATGAACACTCTAGATGTGTTGGACTGCTGAAAGAACATAGTATATGCTAGGTTCCTAGAATCACTGAAAATGGCAAAGATTTCCAGAGGACCTACAGTATGTGAGAACAGCACAGCTCAGCATCCTACCCCTCAAGCTGAAAATAAACGAGTGAAGGATGAGTCAAATATACCAATTACCGGGAACATTCCAGAAGGATGAGTTTCTTTCTATCTCAGAATACATAGTCGGTGTGTTTTTTATGCTTGAGAGTAACAAAGAAGCAAAGAGATGAATGGTGTATGGTGGTATCAACAAACCTACATTACTGGAGACAGCACAGGGGAACAACAGATGACAAGTTCTTAGGAAGACTACTGCTGATAGCATCAGATGATACTTTGCAAACTGCCAAGAAAGAAAGCAAATCAATTATTCCATCCAGCTACAAAGTCTATGAACCACAACAATGACTAGCCCAGAAAATAATCTCTATTGGCGTTGCTGTGTCACTTCTATCCTTGGAATAATCAACATCTGTTAACCAGACTTAAGCCCCATTGATTGGGAGAAAATTTTGTTTATGGTCCTGTAAACAAACATGACAAAACACACATAACTGGAGAGGTCATAGATCCTAAAGTAAAACCTACTTTTGTCACACACCTAGACCAAGGTAGTTTCTTACTATATTCTAAATACATATCCTTATACTTACAGGCTAATGTACTTCTCAATACTTATCAAAGAAGCTTCTTTTTGAAACAGGTAGAGGCCATTGGAAAGTTCCACAAACTGTTCAGATAATAAGTGTCTGTGAGGTTCCTAGTCCCAAGTGGCAATGTAGAATTCAAACACTCAAGGAATGTAAATGAACACAGGGTGGCAAGAATATTAGTGCATCTTTCAACTCTTACCAGTGAAGCTTCCTCATGTAAGAGATGGTGATTAACCCAGTAAGGAATAACTGGACTAAATGAAGAGAATAAGATGCTGAATAGTATTTATCCCTGATTAGGACACCTGTACCAAATATCTGCCACAAAGGGTTCAGGTACCATGGGGAAGAAGGGCTTCCAGAAAGATTGTAAGAGCCAGAGGTAGTGGATGACCACAAGGAAAAAACTTTCCAGACAGCTGAGAAATTACTCATATGAACACACAGAAATGGTGACAGAATGCCTAAGACATAGCTAAGCTCAAGGCATTCAAAATCCCAGCATAGAAATAGAGAAGTGGGTAAGAAGCTCCAACCTTACCTGAGGAAATATTGGTAAGTTATAACTGGTGGGAGAGGGAAAGTTGGTTTACTTTAAGGTTGTGATGATAAGTGGGTTGACCATGTTCCAGAGGGATAGTCTCACACTGGAGGGCATCAGTGAAGACAAAATTTTACTCAATAGACTGAGATTATATATATATATATCAGAGTACATGAAATCAGGTGGGGGGCTATAAAAACAGTATAGATTAGTGAGACCATCTAAATATGGTCAAAAATTCAATAAAAATCCCTTTCTAATCAAAATTTATTAGCACACACCATGAGAAAAGAGAAGTTGTGTGTACACCCAGAAAAAAGTTTGAGAACGTCCCTCCCTCAAGTCTGTAGCTTGGCTGATTGTTGAAAGTTTTTCTTTTTTGAAGCCAGTTCATGAGCACTAAGAGAGAGAACTCTATTTTAATTATATACACTCTTTTCCCATCTCCTCCCATATCTACCCCTACCTTCACATCCTCTTGTAAGTGCAGTGACTTCAAAACACAGGGATGCGGTATGTGAAAAAGATGAATTCAACAACTGAGCAAGTGACCCAATAAAAGGAGCAGCAGGAAAAACAAACAAACCCTAAAAATATGGCAGCATATTTTCTACCTGGAAAACAATTAAAAATGACTCCCATAAATATGCTTAATCAGCTAAGACGACAATACAGACCAAAACTGAACTATCAATGTTAACAAACAAAATACTAAGAAGAAACAAAATTCGGAGTTGAGGATTCAAACTCCATTAAAACATCCACTAAAATTGTCCATCAACTGAGGAAGATAGCAACTTGAGAAGTCACGGTCTGGAAGTAATTGTTCTATGATTGAGGACAACCCCCAAATCCTTGCAGAGACTGGGATTGCTGCCTCTGTGGAGTAGCTATGGAATCATGAAGACTGGATGTTAATGGCTTATTATAAACAAATTGACCCCTGCAAAAAAATATCAAAGGGTTCAGCACTTTAGGAAAGATAGGAATATACAAAGTGCCAAATGGGAAAAAAAAAAACAAGACAAACAAACAAAAACAAACAAACATGTAGCTATGATCGAATACTAGATTTGGAAAATCTATCCTTTAAAAATAAAGACTAAATACATTTCAAATAGAAGCAAACAGACTCACTAAACTAATCTTAGGGGAAATGTTATAAAGAAATTATCAAGTTGAAACAAACAAATTATGGGTATGAAATAAACCATATGTGAAAATATGAAGCTTACTGATCCTGGCTAGAGAGATGGCTAAGTGGTTAAGAGTGTACACTGTTCTTACAGAGGACCTGAGATCTATTCCTAGCACTCAGGTCAGCAGCTCACAACTGTCTGAAACTCCAGTTTGAGGGTGGCTCAATGCTTCTGTACTCTATGGACACCTGCACTCACAAGCACATACCTGCATGCATACACACATATATACAGGTAATTTAAAATCACAAAAATACATCTCGAGGGGCTGGAGACATGGCTCAGTGGTTGAGTACTGACTGTTCTTGCAGAGAACCCTGGTTCGATTCCCAGCACCCACATGGCAGCTACAAACTGTCCTCAACACCAGTTCCAGGGGAATCCGAAGCCCTCTTCTGACCTCTGCAGCATTGTATGACACAGGTACACTCATATACATGCAGGCATACACTCATAGACAAAATATAAATAATAAATAAAATCTTTAAAAAATAAATCTTGAACAATATTTCTGGTAACAGCAAATTCCTAATAAAGACAGAATGCACTGATAATAGAATGATGGCACATTAATCACATAGTTATATACAGAATTTAAACATAAAGTTATGAAAAATAATATAAAATATGGCATCAATAATGTAAAATATGGTGGGAATTTTAAAAAAAAGTAGCATTTTTGTATATTCAGTTGAGGTTAGTTTGTTGACAACCCAAAATATGGTTACAATTTTAAGACATTTTATTGAGGAAATTTGAATAACTCAAAAAATACCTGTTGGCAATACATGAGGTAAAATGAAAACATGAAAAAATTAATGAAGTGTTTCACCATGACAATCTAAAGAAATACAGAGGAAGATAATAAAAGATGCAAAGAGAGACAAGATTGTGAGTGTGATGGAAGACAGTTAACAGAATGCCAACAACAGTCTATCAGTGAACAATTTAAATCGAAATTATGTCACCCCACAAACAAAGGCAACAGAAGTTGAATAGAAAAAAAGATCTAAATATAGGCTTTCTTTAAGAGTCTAATGTTAGATTTGAGAACATGCCAGCATAAAATAAAATGGTAGCTAAAGGTTGCATACACAATTTATTAGCAAAGGAGTGCAGTGGAGGTAGCCATATTTACACCAGGTAAAATATAATTTAGATCAATAACCAACACAAGAGACAGAGAGGAACGTTATCTGATGATGAGTCAATTCACCAGGAAGGTATACTGATTACAATTATACATTCATCCACTATCAGACAGTCAGGCTGACAGAACTGAAGGAAGAAATAGATATCCATGTAGGAGTAGAAAGTTCAACACTCCATCCTCAACTGAGGGACACACAGCCAGACAGAAGGACAAAAAGGAAAAGGAGAACAACAATATCGTGAAAAATTTAGAATAAATACAGTATGTTCAATACAAAATCAGCAGAATATAGTTTTTGTTTTGATTGCACCAGAAAGGGCATTATTCAAGAGGAGATATATTTTAAGTGGTAAAGGAGTCTAAATAAATTCAAGAAGATTGGAATCACACCAAAAAGCTTTTCTGAGTATAATTCAATAAAATCAGAAATCAATAATAGTCAAAAACCTAGAAGATTCACAAACATTTGTACGTTAAAAAGCACACCGTTGACCATCAAGAAGACTCGGTGAGTAAAGGCACTTACAGCCAAGCCTGATGACTTGAGACTGAACCCCGGAAACAACATGCTGGAAGAAGAGTGCCTACTGGTACGAATTTTCCTCTCATCTCCACAATGTACTGTTTAAAGGGTGTACCAGGATTCAATTCCCAGCACACACATGGCAGCTACAAACCGTCCCTAGCTCCAGCTCCAGGGGAATCCGAAGCCCTCTTCTGACCCCCGCGGCATTGCACGATATGGGTGCACTCACATACATGCAGCCAACACACTCATACACAAAATAAAAATAATAAATATTTTTTAAAGGTGTGTGATGAAAGGCTGGAGAGATGATTCAGTGGTTAAGAGCACTGGTTATTCATGCAGAAGACCAAAGTTCGATTCCCAGTATCTACATGGTAGCTAACAACAGCCTATAACTCCATTTCCAGGGGAATCTAGCATCTTCTTAGGACCTCCACAGGCATTGCACAACACGGGTGCACTTACATTCAAACAATACACATATACACATAAAATAAAAATAATAAATAATGTTTTTAAGGTGTGTGAAGAAAAAATACACCCTTGACTAACCAACTGAGCAATGAAGAAATTTAAATGAAAAATTAACGGCACATATTAATGAAAATAAAATCACAGAACCAAAATTTCAAAGTTATGCCAAGTCAGAACCAAGAATGAACTTCATAGACCTGAAAATTATATTTTAAAAAAATAGAGATCAAATACCTAATCTAATAGCATATCTGAAGGAAACTGGAAAAGATGGGCAAATTATAATCAAACTTGTGAAAAGAAAGGAAATAGCAATATTATAATAGAAAAAAAAAGACGTAGGGAATAGGAAGGATGAACAAGAATTACTGAGACTGTCACTCAAACTAAAGAGAAAAGAAAATTCAAATTAATTTAAAAATGAGACATGACAACTAACGCTATGGAAATCAACACCGTATATATTAAATATTTTAAAAATAATTTTTATTTTATGTGTATGAGTGTGTTGCCTGCATGTGTATAAGTTTATCCATGTTGTTCAATGCCCACAGAGATCAGAAAGGGTGTCAGATTATCCTGGAACTGGAGTTACACCCAGTAGTCTGTCGCCATGTAGGTACTGGCAATTGAACGAGAGCTCTTAACCATTGAGCCATTTCTTTAGCCAAACACTGAATATACTAAAATTAAACCGATGCATTGAAGTTACTGTGATTTAAATAAGGGAGCTCAAGTATCTAATCTGAGCTCTTTTTGTTCTTCTAGTTCCACTTGGTAACCAACACTACATTGAAATTTGTACAGTTAAACAAAGTTACCTCAGTATTATGAAATATTATGAAAATAGTTTGGAAAGTTCCAAGTGTGAAATGAAATAAGACTGATGAGCATACTGTTACTTTTCAATTTCAGAAAATAATTGTAAAAAGCAAAAGTCAATAATGAGCTTCATATAAACTGTATTTCATCATCCTGTGCATAAAAGAAATGTTTAAAATTTTAGAAGTCTATTAGGTAAATTCAAGAACTCTTCATTAAAATTTCTAAGATTCAAGAAAGAATTGTTTCTATGGCTACACTAGGCATCTGAGATTCCTGAATTATAACCAAAAAGGCGTGGACACTGCTTACAGACTGTTTGCCTAGCTTAGACCTATGGTGGCTCAAATTCATGTGTTGAGTTTAAGTAGAATCATCTGCTATGTATGGCATAATCACAAATACTATGAAGCCACAACTGCAGATTTGTATTTTACTTTTAAAGCAATTTTATATAATTTTTACACATAATTTAATGGAAATTTTGTTACTTTAAATCTAATTTAGCCCACTTAAATATAATATTTTGAAGCCAAACACTCATTAATTCTGCATATTATGAGCAACACTTTTAAAGAAAAATAGTAATTCAAATTAAGCAAACACTAATATTTCCTTGCAGAACCTGAAAGATGATGAAGATATAAACAAGAACTAACCATTGGCTTTATGCTAATGATACCAATGCTGTGGGATAGATGAATTTAAAAATGGTGGCATTCTCCTGTAATCTTACTCGGTTGAGGGAGATGCTGGAAATTTGTAAGAACAACACCAACCTTGCCTGGTAAGAACATGCCTAAAACAAAACAAAACTTGAAAACAAACACACTGATGACTGTGTTTCAGGATGGCAGAATATGTACAACTGTTTGGCCAGAGACAAAGGACATCCTCACTCCTGACACCAGCAAGAGGAAGCAGTTCTCCTAACAGTCTCCTCTGGTGACTAACACTTGACCTTGTTCTTGATTTTAGGCCTTGGCTTCCTATCTATTGCAGCTTTTATTTGGATCACATCCAAATATAAGCTCTCTGAGGCTTGAAATTCAAGTCATCACCATCATCACAGCATGCTTTTCCACAGGACACTGCAGCATTTCCAAAGTCCTCTTTTTATTTTGTATCCACAAGATTTGAGTTCTCTCTCTTTGGTTGCAGTAGCCTTGAATAAAGTCTTTCTTGCTTGTTTAACTTTGTCACCAGCATTTTTTCTCTGACATCTTCAAATTCCTTGGGGCATTCTGGGGAGCCCCCGGTGAATATAAATCTTATTTTGGGTTTATATCATCACCAATGAAATACCAGATTTCAAGATCCAGTCTCACAAGGGATTAGCAAATCGGTCCACACTCCCCAACCCCTGCAGCAACAGAGAGACAAGAAAATAAAAACTTTTACCTGCAAAGCAGACAAATACGCTATCAGACCAAAAAGGAAACGCTCTTAAAAGGCTTATTATGCCTCCACACACTGTTCATAGTTTTGTATATAAGAAACAAAATATACATTGTATAGAAATAACCAATGCCAATTCATTTGGTATATAATAATTTAAAAATATTAAATCATACAAATTCTTATTTTTTGAAATGAAAATTCACATATTTTTCATTCACCATAAAATCACTAATTTATTTAATTAGGTTTTCAACATTTCCTGATTACTAAATAAGTGCCAAATGCACTGAACAAAGGTCACATGATAAACACAGGTCTTCGTTCTCTGTAGTAGCTTTGCTTTACTAAGTATGTATTAAATTCAAAGAAACCTCATAGAGAACAAGCATGACAGAAAACAGTTTCAATGGGCAGGGTTCAGTTTGCCAGAAAATGAAGGCGAGAAACAATTTCTAAAGGGAAAAAGAAAGGTGAAGAAAAAGCCCGTAGTATGCTGGGAAGATGACTCAATGTGTAAAGTGCTTGCTGAGGAAGCATGGGGACCCGAGTTCAAATCCCCAGTACCCACATTAAAAAGCCAGGCAGGTGAGGTGGAGACAGAAGGATTCCAGAGGCTTACTGGTTGGCTGATCTTGACGAATCAGTGATCTTTAGACTCTTCAGTGAAAGATATGTCTCAAAAATTAAGGGAGAGAACAACTGAAAAAGATATCTGACAGTGACCTGTGCCTCTACGTGCATGCACACATGTACACATATGTGCACACTCAAACATATATATGCCACAAAGTCAAATAGTCTTAATATAAATTGTTTTGGAAAAAACAAATATGACTTGAAAGTGGTGGCTGTTAAAAGTTTAAAAAATTAATTGGGGGACTGGAAATATGGCTCAGAGGTTAAGAGCACTGACTGCTCTTGCAGAGGACCTGGGTTTGATTTCCAGCACCACATGGCAGCTACAAACCATCCTTAACTCCAGTTCCAGGGGAATCTGAAGCCCTCTTCTGACCTCCATGGCATTGCATGGCATGGGTGCACTCACATACACGCAGGCAATACACTCATTCACATACAAAAAAAATTTAAAAAAGAAATTAATTTTTTAATTAATTAAAATCATTTTAATTAATTTTTAAATTTCCAAAGTTTTCTTCCCCTGCAACTGAGGTTGACAGCATCATTCATCTATGTGCTGTTCATAAATGTTCAGAAAACAATTGAGCAGACACATTACAATTAATTAACAAAATAATAGTTTTTGTTTCCCACTTTCCAGGTTCCTAGGACCTTTCCACCCTAGTATTTTTCATATAGGACTAAACTATAGGTCTCACTGTGGAGCAAGCCGTAAAGCCAATCTGAAAGTAGTTGGCGTCACACATAACATTTGGGCTACTAATGAACACATCTTGCCTGGCACGTCAGTAGTATGGTACATGGAGTCCACACCCAATTAGGACTTTTACTGGCAAAGCTTTCTCAGCAGCCTAGTACTTTATGGAAGTATAAAAGTTCATTATTTTAAGAAAAGTGAACATTATAATGAGGAAGTTGGACTTTGTTTTCGGAGCATCCTGTGCAATTTAAGCAATTTAAGCAAAGGAATACCATGTTCAGCTGAGGTCTTTATTAAGGAAAATTTGAGTTGTTTTGCTTTGTTTTGTTTTGGTTTGGTTTGAAAAAGTGTCTTACTGTAGCGCCAGCTGACCTGGAACTCACTACATAGACAAGGCTGTCCTGTATCTCCTAAGAAATCCAACTGCCTCTGCCTCCCGAATGCTGGGATTAAAGGCAGGTACTGTCATACCCATCCCTAGAAAGAAGATGCTGATAGATGTGTAATTCATTGGCTCATTTAAGGGTGATATTCTCCATAGTAAACTGTCATTGGATAACATCACAATCTTAAATTAAGTCTGGAGAATGTAAACTCTGATGCCCTCTTTTCCCATGATACACATTCTGAAAATGCATTTAGTGGATTTATATCACTTGATACAAATAGCCAAATTATATACCAAAAACATTATGCAGGCGCATCTTCTCTTAATCAAAGTCAGCAAATTAATGAAAAATAGTCTAAAGTAAAACTATTTTTGTCAGTTTTAAGAAGATGTTATTTTAAACACTCATATATAGGCTTTTTAATGCTCAATATTTTATTTCCTTTTGTGTTGAAACAATTCACATTTTCCCGAGGGAGGTATTAAATGAAACAGTCATTTTTGTTTAGGGGCTATATTCTATCAAAATAATTGCTGAAATTTATTTCAATTTTATTACATTTATTTATTTATGTACATGTGTCTATCTGTATATGTTTGTGCATGCCAGAGCATGTGTGCAGAGGGCAGAGGACAACTTGTAAAGTCATTTTTCTCCTTCCATGTAGGTCCAGAAATTTGAAATCAGGTCTGAAGTCTTGGTTGTATGTGTCCTTATGGTCTGAGCTATCTCCTTCGCCCAATACTGCATATTTAAAAAATACTGCTGAGTGAAGCTCAGACTTTCAAGGCTGTGAGAAGGAAATGACCAAAATAGAAGGATCAGCAATTTCATCCTTTTCTGCCATGGAACACTGAATCAAGGACACATATTAAGTAGAATGGCAGGCAATATTCCCAATACTATTTGACATTTTCTTTTTTGATTATTTTCCTGTGGAGAAGTGAACAAATGTATATTCATGATACCAATGACAGACCAAAGAAATGATTCCACCAACGTCAAGCAGAGTGAAGTGGTTAGTCTATTAGGGTTACTTATAGGAAAATGGGTGAGGGTTTCTTATAGGTGCATGGTGAGGGGTTGTCTGTAGGAGCATGGGTAAGGGGGTCCTAAGAGGATCGTAGGTGAGACTTTGCTTACATGATCAAGGGTGACTCAAATATAACTACCTCACAAAGCAACCAACTTAAGTACATGTGGCGAGTCACTGAGGGCACATCATTGAGGCTCTCTGTCCAGCTTGAAGGCAGCTCCACCAAAGAATCTCTTGTCCCATCAATCATTACTGCTCATATGTATAGTCCTGATGTGTGGCCTCCTGGGTCCCATAACTTTTGGAGCTTCTTGAATCTTCTAAGCCTCTCCCTTGCAAGAGGGAATGTTTCATTTTGGAAGAAATACCTATAGTCTATCAACCATTCACAGGTGTAACCAAGGACCTTAAGTGTGTATTGTACAAACGGAGTATGTCACCTTTAAATTCATTTTCTTTGTAAGAATGAAAATTTCAGACCACACGATTTTTGGAAGAGCATAATTTATTAGTAAAGAGTAGGGTAGGTTTTTTTGGCTTTTGATTCTATTTTGTTCTTTAGTGGATTATTTATTAGGAAATATTGCTTCTGAATTTATAAAGATCAGGATATTTTCTAATCAATTTTAGTACAAGCAATTTGGAAGAGATGTTACAGGATAATAGTGGAAAGTGCTTTATTGTCTTCAATTTCTGATAAAAAAAAAAGACCTTGAAAACAATAAGAGGCATGCATTGCACTGCTCTGTGACATGTTGAAAGACCTGTCCATCTAGGCAATACCATCAAATCAGAATCCATCTCAAGTGCCACTTATCTCTGAAACCATTGTAAGGGAATACAAGAATTTTAGATAGATTATTTGAAGGGAAATCATAGGCTGAAAGGAAACTTCGGTATTTCCTTTGGGAGGTGATGAAGTGTGCTTTCTATCAAGTCCTGTAAGACAGAATATTTAAAGGAGAAATATTTGTAAAGTTAGAGGCTCTCAGCAGGCAGGGTAGGGCTGTTCTTTTAAGATGCTTTGTGAGATATAGAAATGTATAGGCTTTGACTCACCATTTGTACTGGGGGCAGTTTTATTTGAGTCACCCTGGATCCTATAAGCTCTTCCTCACCTATGATCCAATAGGGACCCCCTTACCCATATTCATATAGACTAGCCCTCACCCATGCACCTATAGTAACCATCACCCATGTTACTTTAAGTAACTATTACCCATTATCGCCCGAGTTCTCTCGGGGTCTCTTGCACTATCAGGCAAACCATATAACATATCTTTATGTGCATTTATTGTTGTCATGGGCGAGGGGAGAGAAGAGTGACTTACAAAGAACCGAGCCTCCCATGCCTAGCTCCATGCCACTGGACTCTAGTGACCCCGCCATATCAGACTGTTCCTGCACCATGCCCGTAGTCACCGCTAGCATTCACTCATGCCTCAGGGGCCAGTGGTCTTGCCCCAGGTCCATTCTGACAAGCCATGCTGTCCTTGAGTATACCCGGCTGCTGCTGCTGCTGCTACTGCAGCACAATCCCCATGCCATGCGCTATCCATGGCTCCTGGCTTCAGTTCCAAGATGGCTCCTAGCAGGCCCCACCCCTTGGAGGAACTAGCCAATGGGGAGACATCCATGTTCCTTTAAGTAACCCTTCCCATGTTCTTATAAGTAACCCCAATAAACTAATTCCTTCAGTCAGGTATAGTACAAATATTCTTGAGATACTCTGATGTGTTTTTATAGGTATATGGAGAATATACAAGAATTGAGAGACAATTTTGCAGTGGGGAAATGCAAACAGTGGATTCTATTAGGAGATCTTTCTTTGTCAAGGTAGGGAGAGAGGGATTGCTTTGCAGTTAAATTATCTTTACGTCATTTGTCATTTTAAGGATTTGTAAGATGTCCTCAGACCATGGTGACAAAGGAGATGAGTGCCTGGGTTCACTTCTGTTCTAGTGTATAAATCTAAGAAAAAATGAGTCAGAGTGATAATATATAAACATGGAACTCCTACACACATATCAAGGCATGAAAGCAGAATCTATACCAGTCAAAATATTTAATATGGAGTTCCTCTAATACTTCCAAAGAGCAACAAGGGGGATGCACAGTGAAGAGTCCATTTGAGTCGTGGCCACAAAGAGATACCAATGGCAATATTTCAACAGCTGTTAACGTTTCAACTCCAAAGCCTTCTCTGGCCCTGTGCTTCTTCTCTGCAAGTCTCCAAGTCTGTGGGGGAAGGAAGCTATGGTTGCTGTTGTAATTTACTGTCACTGTGATCAGTCAACTGATATTATAAACCATCTAAGATAATAAACTTATCTGAACAGAACTTCTGTCTTGTCTCACAGCTTCAAGGTTTCAGTGTGTTGCTCTGTCCTGTTGCTCTTGGCTGCAGCTGCACAGTACATCCTGGCATAGGAAGCACATGTCAGAGGAGCCTCTTCACTTCATTGCAACCAAGAAGCAAAGCCAAAATGGAAGAGGAAGGGACTGGGCTCACAACGTGCCATTGAAGGCACAAACCCTGTTACCTTGTTTCTCCCAAATAAGCCTTACTTCCAAAAGGCTCCTCTGCCTCTCACTAGCACAGTGACTAGGGAGAAAGCCTTTAATACAGGACTCTTTAGGGTACATTCTAAATGCAGGCTATAGCAGGTTTGAGGTTAGAATGAAGTTTTATCTGGATAAATCAGACATTTCAATAACTGAATGTGAATGTGTCAGAGCAGAGTTACCTTAATAAGATTTTTTATCAACTGAAATTGGTTAGAACACCACTGGATATTAGGATTACACAATGGAAATTTAATAATGCATAATTGGAGGCAGATTCTGGAGAAAGGTAGTTTTCTACTTATATCCCAGAGTTCAACCACCTTCATTCAATAAGCCAGGTGTCAGAGTATTACTTATTTGGTATACTTGATTCAATATTTTCTTTTTGTTGTTTTGGTTCTATCTGAAGAGCATGTGTGTATCTATGTGTATCTGAAACAATATGTTTAAAACATTGTGTAATATCCTCTATGCCTTTTGTATACTAAGAAAATCATTGACATTCTAGAAAATACGACAAGGTCTGTAAGATACTTTCTTCAACAATTAATAATTTATATTTTAATCATCAGAGCCTGGCATGATAGCACACACCTTTATTCCCAATACTCAGGAGGCAGAGGCAGGCAGATCTCTGTGAGGCTGAGACCAGCCTGATGACAATTTAAATTCTGCTATAAGGCAAATGAAGTGGAATTGGAGGTATAATTTCCAGACTTCCTTTAAAGACTGGAGAACTGATTCCCCCAGTGGCTGCTGGGGAATTCACAGGCAGTCCTCAGCTTTGCTGAAGAATGCTGCACTGACAGAGATCATATCCTTCTCGCAAGTATTGACTCTTGTAATAAGTAGATACAAAGCCTGAAAACCAAACAAGTCAGGGCCCTTCTCCTGAATCACTTGAAGGCCCCTTGTATCTGTTAACACCGCTTCACTGTGATCTTAATACATGACTGCAGAAACAATAAGATTTTTTTCGGCACATCATTTCCAAAACTCTTCATCATGGTGGGGCAGGGATGACTATGTATCTGTCTGTTCTGGCAGAATGCCAGGCAAGAATGTGCTCACATAGCTGCAGACCACTAAATAGCTCAAGCTAGAGCAGAACCAGGTGTGGATATAAGCATCAAAGTCCCACTCCTGGTGACCTACTTTTCCTGGGCCAACCACAGTTCGTGAAAAAATCTGCAGTCTTCAATATGGTCCACAAGCTGGGAAAAGGTGCTTAAACATGGGTCTGTGAGGGACAAGCCATACCTGCCTCCCTCGTGAACAGCTCTTCACGCTACATCAGGGTCCATTTCTGCTAACCAGTACCTGATACCTTCCATGAATTCATATAGCAGTTGATTGCAGTGGCATTATTTGATTCTAATTACTATCTGTCTTTTATTTTTTCTTAAAAAATATTTTATTTTTATGTATACAAATATACATAAGAATCCATATATACATATATACAGGCATAAACAAA
>NW_008358101.1:1320438-1362135 GCF_000622305.1 Nannospalax galili
TAAACAAACACACATAAAACATGCATACATATAAGAAGATCTATGGGTGTGTTAAAAAACCTTAGTAAATGGATGCAGCCAAATTATAAACACTTTAAATATTCTTTGAAAATGTTATTTATTGTTTAGGTGGTTTTCAAGCAAGAAAGAATCAACCTTAAAAAAAATCAAGAATCAACATTTTTATTGAATCTTTGCCCATTTCATACAAAACATATTGATTATCTTTATATACCCTCCTCTACCCACAGCTCCCTGTAGATCCCCAAAACTAGATATCATGCATTCTCTCATATATGTTAAGGCCTATTGAGACAAGTTAGTGTACCCATATTTCCCTCAGTGCAAGTTCATCCACTGGGGTCTAGTCAGCCTATCTAGAGTCACTCCCTTAAAGAAGATCAATTCTCCCTCATCCAGCAGTAATCAGCTGCCAATAGTTCTTCTGCTAAGGTTGGAGCCTGCTGCCCATTTCCACTATTCTGTGTTGGGTTATTGTCTGCTTAAATTTGCATAGGTCTTGTGCATGATGGCATTGATACTGTAAGTTCATATGAGCAAGTTTCGTGGAGGCTAAAGATTCTGTTTCCCTCCTATATTAAACTTCACACACCCAGGTTTTAGGGGTGAATGTGATAAGGGGGTGGAAAGATTGTAAGAGACACGGGAGAAATGGCATGACCATAGGGAAACAGAGTCTCTGTCTTTTGAAAAAAATCGGGAAAAGAAAAACTTTACATTGAATATTCTTTCAGAATTAATGCCTATTTATTACAACATCATTTATTAAATGATGTTTATTCATGCTGAGATATAGGACAGATACAGTAAGGAGAACCACATGCCATTTTTAAAAATATTTTATTTTTTATTTTTATTTTGTGTGTATAAGAGACATGACATTCTTATTTTTTATTTTGTGTGCATGTTTGTAGGTGCACCCATATCATACAATGCCTGAAGAGGTCAGAAAAGAGCTTCAAATTTCCCTGGAACTAGAGCTACAAAAGATTGTCAGCCACCATGTCAGGGCTGGTAATTGAGCCTGGGTCCTCTGCAAGGAGAGCCAGTGCTGTTAACCACTGAGCCATAGCCCCACACACCATTTTTATATGATTATGTAATTATACATGTGTGTACACTCTAATGATTGTCCTTATACAAGTATATAAGCATCCGTGTGTGTGTGTGTGTATGTGTGTGTGTGTGTGTGTGTGTGTCTCATTTTAGAGCGTTCACTTGCGTTAAAATAGCCAGCGTCAAATCAGTGAGATGAGGGAACTGCTCCATTTCCTGGACCAGTGCCGGAGACCTCCATCTCAGTGCTCTGTGGAAAGCCTTGAACTGCACTGCACCACAGCTCTGACTTTGGATTTCTTTTCTTTTCTTTTCTTTCTTTTTTTTTTCTTTCAGCTTTTATTTCTTTCAAGCATGCTCTAACTTAGAAACGATTGTCACTTGATCAATGAGGAATCCCACAAGGGAAGACAAAGAAACAAAATAGCTTCTAAGATCAATAAATAACTGAATCTGTTCTTCATGGTTTGAAAGGTTTATTTAAATGAATACACAGTAAAATTTTTCCATCCTGAAGAATTGTTATTTATTTATTTTAATTTACAAATCATTTTTGTTATTCTAACAATATTGCTATTGAATAGAAACACTTTGTTATGGTTATTAATTTTGGGGGTTTAATTTTTGTCTGTTTTTTACTGCTTTGTTTTGTGTGAGTTGGTAACTAATTACATAGCACAGGCTGATCTTGAACCCATTTTCCTCTTACTTTAGGCCCGCTAAGTCTAGGATTATAGGCATCTGCCTGTACTCCTTGGTTCAACTAATTTTAAAGAAATATGTCTGTGCATTTGCAAGTTAAACTACAACTCTGTGACTTAATTTCTAGGCAATGACTCCTCTTCTGTAAACAGTAATATGGAAGTGGCACAATTATGAATATAGATAAGATTGTGCCTTCTCAGGCTTGGCTGGTGGGCTAGTTATCCAAGTTTTAACTGTGAATGGTTATTTTAACTTTTATGAACTGAAGTTACATAAATATTAAGTAGTAACTACATAGAGCATTAGATTCTTTTGGAATTGAGAATTTAATAACATACTTGTAAAGCATTTAGCCATCTATATTTATTGATATTTTGTTCAGCTCTCTTAGAGTAAAAGGTAAGACATACATTTCATTGATGTTTTAAAATCTTAAGGATATAGGCAGAGTTTCATAAAAAAATTCTGAAGAAATTCAGATTGCATTGAAGGACTTGTAGAGGAAGGAAATTCCTTATTCTCCTTGAAAAACTTACAGAAGATTTCAAAATGAAGACAAAATAGACACAAAGCAAAATAGAACCTCCTTAAGAATGGAGCCAGCAGAGATAAGATCTAAATCTTGCCAGCAAGCTTTGTACTTTCCATAGCCCTAGATTGTAATACAAAACAGAAAAGAGGATGTCCATGTTATTCACATTAGATGTATGGTTTCTTCCTTGTAGGGTTTGGTGTCACTGAAAACTTTCCAAAAAGAGAATTATGTGCGTAATTTAAAACTATTAACCCAAGGGCCAAGTTAAGAGGAGACTGAAAAAGTAGAAAAAAAAAGTTTGCCATTTTATGTGGTAATTTGATAAAACAAAAATGGTATAATTTGGTGAATAATAAATGAAAATTTTCTGAAATTAGTAGAGTGTATATTGTGAGTATGGTATGGATACAGTCCTGTGTTGTTAAACTGCAAGGCACTGTGTTTCATTTGTTAGACTGCAACTTAATGTGACTCAGGTTTAATGTCATATTTACCATTTCCTGCCTCAGCATGTGATAAATGGGAATTTGGTGGAGAAAAAAAAAGTGAATGGCCAAAGTCAGCAAAGGAAAGTGAAAGAAGGGGACATGGGGCAGCCAAATTAAGTTTGTGCCTAATAAAATTCAGAGTTAAATACTAGCATTCACCACAGTCCATCTTTTTATTTAACAATGTTGTATCTACATATCTGAGTAGTTCTATGATGATTGTTTCATAGAGGCAAGCAAAAGTAATATGGATCTCTCAGCAATATAACTTTGTATTGCCTTTTATGGGAAAGTTTCTGTAGTCCGTATTCAAGTACAAAACTATATAAAGTTAATTTTATAATTGAAAACTGTGTTTTGACTGTTCCATTTCCTATAAATACACATAGACACATTGCCTCTGTGTTTAAATTAAAAGGTGACATTTTAACTTCAATTTGGGGATTTCATTTCTAATTTTGTTCTAAAACACTTGTTCTCTATTTTCATAACTTCATGAATTTCAGCTGTAATTTTTACTGAAGCATAGATTTTATAATGTATGCTATTTTACTGAAAGGTAACATCTTAGCCTGTTTGTAAAGGAGAACAAGTGATATAATAAGTCTGCTTCTAACCCAGCAATCCTATAAAACAAAGGTTCATTTTGCAGCACTGGTGAATATTGAAATTTAAACATTCTACTGTGTTATTCAAAACTTCTGAGCCTCGGTGCTGGGGTCAGTATCTTTGTTCTCATTGAAATTTTCAAGCAAATTTTCACAGATGTGTTAAAATAAATCATGCTACTGGTAAAGTAAAAGTGCTGTTTTATACATTTACCTCAATATCTTTGTACTTTTTTTTAAACACAAAGATGATAAAGCAGATTTCAATGTATTCCATAAAATATAAACATATACCATAAGCATACTAGAAATTCTCAATTAGACTTGGTCATATTTCACTGATTTTTGTGTGTATATATGTGTATATGTGTGAGCATGTAGTACAGTTGTGCAAGTGGTCATGTAGGACCCTATGCATGTGTAGGCCACAGGTTGGTGTCAGGTGTCCACCTCTACTGCTGTCCATTGTGAGTGTGTGTGTGTGTGGTTTATATACATGTTCGTGTGTGTCTACACATATACACACATATATGCATGTACATATGTGTCTACTTGTATGTGGAGGACATCCATTATGTTCCCTTATTTTTGTAACAGGGTCACTCAATGAACCTGGAGCTCAGAATTTTGGCTAGACTCACAGGCTACCAGGCTCGGGGATCTGTCACCACCATTCCCCCTTAGCCTGCTCAACACTGGAGTTACATACACATGCTGAAGTTATAGGCATGCACTAAATCCAACTCTTACATGGGTCTGAGAATCTAAACTCAGATTTTCATCCTTTCATGATAAGCATTTTAATAATGGATACATGATGTTTCATTTAATATGGAAATTAATCATGCACATTTTTCATTTTTGTGATGCTTTTAGTAATAGTTTTGTTTTTCTTGTTTATTTACATTACTATAAATTGGTTCTTCTATTTGATAAAGTGGATAGTTGAAAAAAATTATAGAAAAACAGAAAACTGACAATATTTAAATATTATTTTTTTTATTTTTTATTTTTTAGAAGAAACATTTCATTACAGCTTTAACATACTCAATAACAATTTCCAGAGCAAAGATACATCTCTTTCAAATCATTTCATTGTGTCATTTAAGACAATCTTGCTATGCAGCCCAGGCTGTTCCTATAGAAAGAACTGGTGAATCTCCTACCTCAGTTTCCCACATGTTACAGAAAGACGCATTGTTTTTGCTAATAACACTTAGATGTTGGCATGTGTGTCTCTAATCCTAAATTGTAATTATTTACAAAACACCCAAAGATGTAAGTTATCTTTCTGGTCTGTGTCAATTGACACTTAAAACTTGCATGTTATTAAAAAAACATTTTTCTTTTGTTGGCAATACTATTTTTAGATAAGATCTTGCTATGTAATGCAAGTTTCATCAAATATGTGTTCGTCCAACCTCAGCCTCTCAATGCACCTCAACACTCAGCTTAAAAGGTTAAGCCTTGCAATTTATTTTAACGTATATTTTATAATGAAATAATGAAATTGATAATTAGAATATTCTAGATCTACCATTTGACCTAGCTGTAGCACTTGTTGACATGTACCCAAAAGATTCTACATCTTACTATAGAGATATTTGCTCAGTCATGTTTAATGCCACTCTTTTCAAAATAGTTAGAACAGCAAACAAGCTAAATGCCTTTCAGTTGATGAACAGAAAGTGAAAATGTGGTGCATTTACACAACAGAAGTCAATTCAACTAGAAAGTAAAATAAAATCATGACATTTGCAGGTACATGGATGAAACTGAATAGGTACTAAGTGAGGTAATGCAGACCCACAAGGAAAAACATCACATGCCCTTTCTTATTTATTTTTGTTGTTGTTGTTTTGAATTTTTTTATCGAGCTTTTTAAATTTCATACATTTCCCACTCAAATCCAGACTGTCCCTCCCCCATCCAAGCCTCCCCCACACCCCCCCCAAATAAACCCTATGCACTCTGCCATACAGGCTGAGTCCTATTCATTCAAGTGTTTATACCCAAGTGATCTTAGCTCTGAATGTTCCAAATGAAAGGAAAGAGAAAAAAAGAAAAGAAAACAAAAACTTTCCTAGAATAAACATTTAGATTATGGATTTCATATATTATGTTCTTTTCCTTTCCAACGTTGTAATAAATGTCACTTTTAAGACAGCTTTAATTAAATTCTGGTCTTTTCAATTTAAGTGAGCATAATAATGCTATGCAAAGATATGATACCTAAAAAAGGCATGTAAGCCATGAATTAGTTGTGTCAAAATGGACAGAATATGAAAGAATGTTGGTGAAGTAGTTATCAAATAATATACATGTGTGAAGTTGTTAAAGAAAAAAATTAATCTATGTATCCTTAGTCTCCTGGTTTTAAAATTATTAAGATTACCATCTCTAATAATTAAAATGACATAGTAAAAGTTCAATATTCAAGGTATATTTATCATAATGAAGAGCTGCTTTATCATGTACTATGGACATTTTTAAAACTCTTCTTCCTAGGCTAATGTGAGTTTCATGCTAAGTATGTTTCCACATGAAGGTGACTTTTGTACTAAGTCTGCACCACAGCATGCTTTATAATGTACACATGATAATCAGGGATTAAGTGACCCATTGGGGTATGATCTGGTATTCTGTTTGCACAGGCAGTTTCTCAACAGATCTGACATTGATCATCCGTCAATTTGATTTGCTACTCTTATGAGACTCCTTGCAAACAAAATAACTAAATATTTGCAAGTCCATGGAGCAAACACCACAGCTCTGTATTTTATTCCTGTTTGACATAGGCCTTCTCTTCAATCAAGTTTAAAAATAGAATAAAATAAAAACAATTATTTTCATCTTATGAATTTTCACCAGATGACTGGATTTTAAGTATCCAGAATTTAAAAACAACCAATCTAAATGGAGGAAGAGCCTGGATTGTGAAGTAATGAAATTAGTCTCTACATCTGACAGCAAGCATGCATCAATGAAGACGTTAAGTCATCCTGTCATTTCATCTATCTTAGTCACAACCTGTCAGTGTGTATGCTAGGTGCCTAATAAATTTTACCCCTGGCCAAAGTTTATAATGCAAAGCAATGCACTGAAGAACCTACAAATAAAGTTGTTATGTGACATTTCACAAATGTTTCACTAACACAATTAGTTTTAAAGATATAAAAGGCAACATTTAGAACTTAAATTTTACAAAGAACTGCTTAACAACGCATCTGTAATGAGCTTCCCTTAACAACACAGTAATGTGATACAGATGTATATGGAGTGAGGAGAAAGAGGGAGACAGAGACAGATACACACATAGAAAGAGAGAGAGGGAGGGAGAGAGAGGGAGACTGAAAGGGAAAGAGAGGGAGAGGGAGAGGGAGAGGGAGAGAGAGAGAGATATGATGATGTATAGGTCATTATGTGTCAGAAAACCCCTATTATTTTAATAATATATCTGAATGATTTCTACTTGTCTAGCAAAAGAGCATCACTAAACATAAAGAATGACAGTCTTCCTATTCAGTGACAAAGTGCAGTATTTGTCTTCTATATAGAAGCATGTGATTTACATTCACATGTGTAAGTTTAAATGCTTAAATGAGAAAGCATAACTTCTGAATATTAAGATCATGTAGATTTAAGAATGTATTTGTCACAATGTAGTAAACAGCTCTAACTTTTTCTGATGAAAGTATTTGTAATTAGCTCAAAATATCTGTTGGACCTGTGTAACTAATATACATTTGGAAGATGAGGTTAAAAATGTGTACTAGTAATATGTGACATTTTCTCCAAATTACAAACCCACAGATAGTAAAGCCAATAAAAAATATCCTCAATTATTTTAATGTTACAAAAATAATTAATATTTTTATAATTAATTTATTTATTTTTACACCCACTTCCCAGATAGCACCCTCCCATAGCCTCCCTCCCCCCACTAGAGCCCTTATACTCTGATATCCCTGCGGCGTTCTGCGGTGTTGTCGGCTCCCCCAGCCATTCCCCACTACTTGCCCTTCTGGTGAATCTAGTCAGCCTATCTAGAGGTCTTTGTTTTAGGAGGGTCAGCTGTTCCTCATTTGGCAGTAATCAGTTGTCAATATTCCTTTGGTTAAGATTGAGGTGTGCTGTTCATTTTCCCAGTTCTATGATGGGTTACTATCTGGGAGTCCCTTTGGCCACCCTGGCCAACAACTCAAAAGAAGGTATCGCCTGTCTGGCATTGTTGCTTCTTATGTAGCCTTTAGGTACACATATGGACTCTTATGAAATTGTATTTGCCCCTTTAATCTTTGGTTATACTTTCCTTTTGGGTGCTTAAGGACATACAGTTGGACCAGATAAACCAATTTATTTTTACTCTTAAGGTCGTTTGAGGATCTGTTCCTCAGGGGTCACATGGGCTTGGGAGGAGCCCCTGGCTCCTTTCTTTTACCAGTTCCGCCTATATGAAGATAAGTCAAAGGTCCTGCTTGACCATGGTTGGCTTTGCTTGGAAGCATAGAGGAAATGATTCCTCTGTGTTGACCCTCCTCTTTATAGAATGGACACTAGTTCAAGTCCATCTGGTGGAGTCTCCTCAGCCTCCTTCATCAAGAGGACAGGTGACCCACCACCATTATAGGACATTTTGAGAGATGCTCATAGTCCTCTGGAACTAGTCGACCTAGGAGGGCTAGGAGAAAAAAGTGTCCTTTATGTCCCTCTGACCAAGTAATTATAGGCCTCAAAGTATGTCTGTTAAACACCCAAGAAGAATTAATCTTTTAAGATTCAGCTCTTTAAAGAAGTAAGAGTGTGCTGGAAAGACTGGACAAGGGGCGGCTACTCCTTCTCACCCATATGAAGTAAAAAGTTTATGCCTGACATCTTCCTGAGTCCTTTTCCACAATATTGTGCTGTGGATACTGTTTTGTGAGTTCTTTAGACCTACTCTTATCTAAATGCTTACAACATATACTATTCTGATGGTGTCTATATGCTAACCTTCAACTCCTTCATACCCATGTCCTTCTGAAGTTCGATGGTTTCCCATCAGCATAGTTTTTGTTCCTTGAGTTTGGAATTGGAGATTTTTTTTTTATCTTTTTGAGACAGGGCCTCCCTGTAGCCCCAGCTTTCTTGGAACTCACTATGTAGACCAAGCTGGCCTTGAACTCACAGAGATCCACCTGCCTCTGCCTCCAGAGTTCTGGGACAAAAGGTGTGTGCCACCACTAAAATTCTTCACAGGAAATATAAGATATGGATTGTTCCTTTAGGAGAACATTATAGGTTAAGTCTCCTTTAAGTACTCAGAATATAATTTCTTCTTAGTAAATTATTTCTAGGTGCTGGAGAGATGGCCCAGCACTTGGGAGCACTGACTACTCTTGCAGAGGACACAGGTTCGACTCCCAGCACCCACATGGGGGCTATGAACCACCCTTAACTCCAGTTCCAGGGGACTCCAAAGCCTTTTTATCACCTCTCCAGCACTGCATAACACGGATGCACTCACATACATGCAGGCAATACACTCATACACATAAAATAAAAACAATAAATATTTTTAAAAATTATTTCTAAGCTGATACACCAACATAATGTGTATTTCCTGAAAGAATTCAAATAGGCCAAGAAATCACAGAACATCTCACCTGTGCTGCATCAAAGCCTTTATTCACTATCACTTGATTAAATTTACCTCCCATGTAGGTACTACTTCCAATTTTCCCTTCATGTTTGTCAACATTAATCATAACATTTCATTATTTACAGTAGAAAATTGTAATTTATTGTTTTTAGTGTGGATCCTTTATTTGATTTCATGCCAAATTTTGTTACACTTTACTGTTTAAAGTGAAAAGATGTATGAATTTTGGTGTTTGTGCTGAAAATAAACTTGAAGTTCCACATTATTTTGTCCCTTCGGTAGTTTCTGTGTTGTCCCAACTTTCCAAAGTTGGATTTTGCTATTTATGCTATTCATTTTTCATTCTGAAGTCATATGTATTTTACTGAATATATATGTACTTTTGAATAGATATAAGACAAACTGTACAATATGTACCATTATTAGTATTGTTTATTTGGATGGAAATACATGTGAACTTTTCAGTGAACTAGTTCACAATCAGTTATGGAAACAAACAAGCAAGTGGGTATGAGCAGTTACAAAATACCCAAAGTCTGATGTAAGTGTACAAAGCAGAGTAGCCAGTAAGCAGCCTCATCTGAGTTTTATATTCTTCCCAAGGAACTGAGAAGGATGCAGCATGTAAAGGTTGACTTTCTTCAGTGAAGGGGTGAGAAGTAAGAGCGAGCTGGAATGACTGGAGAAAGGATGGCTAGGGGAGGTAAACAATGAGATATGAAACAGAGAGAGAGCTGAGGACTGACTGAGAAACAGGGGCCCTTATGCTCACCAAGCTACTTGACCTCACCCAGAACACAATATAGGAATGAATTTGAAAAGAATTTTAAAAGATAGCTAAATAATCATATTTTTGTTTTTTCAATGATCAGGGATCATTATATCCAGACCCCAGTAAAATCATTGGAAATAAAGGCAATTATCTGAGTCATGGACAACATAGTCTTGAACTAACCTGTGCAAGTGATATAAAAAGATGAGTTAGTGTCAGAAATTAGGAGACTGATAATTAATATTTGTCTAAATATTAATTGTTTTGATTTTTGAGACAGGGTCTCCTTATATTCCCAGGTGGCCAGGAACTTACTATGAGGACCTGGGTGACTTCTATCCCACAGAAATCACCAGTCTGCCTCCCAGGTGCTGGGATTAAAGGGGTATACCACCACACTCGGCTAGGAGACTGTTTGTAAAAGCATTTGAGAATTGAAAAGAGAAAATATGCCCAGGACTGTGGTCACCACCAGCGGTGGCCGCTCCTCCATTTTCATGGGTGCCTCTCCTTCATTCTCACGAGCATTGAGGCTGCTCCTCCGCTTGCCCTGGGCTGAGGCCACTCTTCTGCCTGCCCCATGCTGAGGCCACTCTTCTGCCCACCCGGTGTTGTCTTCTGTCATCACTGCTTCTGCCTGGTCCCTGACCCCAGGGCTGGTGAGGAGACTGTGTCAGCAGAGCCGCATTCAGACACAGGAGACCAGGTTCAGTGACACAGATCTGGTTTATTGAAGGAAGGCACAAGCTTATATAGGGGTAGTGGTCCAATATATAAGGGTAGAGCACAGCAAGTAGGATACCTTATTAGCATAACAGGCTTAGAGTCCTATTAGCATAACAGACTTAATGTCCTATCACAGAATAGCAGGTAGGATGCCTCATTAGCATACTGGGTTTGAGATTACAGAGCCTGGATTCCAGGAAACCACGTGACTCTTACTGTTGCAATATCTAAGTGGTGCAATTTTTGGATTCCAAGGGTGGTGATTAGGGAGTGGCGAGCTCTAGGCATCAGTCTCATGATCTGCCACTGGGAGCAAATGTCTCAAGGCATTCCTTGTGGCTCCAGCAGTCCGGCCATTGTCTTGGGCCTGCTGTATGGCTGTCAATAAAACTTTGACCCTAGGCTCAACCTGTCTCCCACACAGGACTCAATAAGTTGAAATAAATACATATTAAGGTTAATGGTAGTACTGTGGCAATATGCATGTTAAATATTCTATTTCATACTTTAACATTTAAAATATTTTTATGACAGTGCGGACAAAATATTATCTATTTTTCTTTCATCTTTGCTTTAACTCCAGTGTCTAATGCTGAGCTATATATTTTCCCAGAGTCCTCAAGTCTCTGTGCCACGGGTTCACATTTGGTATGTGTGAGATAGGAATGCATCTTAGATTTCACCTTAGTGTTACCCTATCACTCTCACTCCTCAGCACATGGGTGTTTTCCTGCTTTGTATTATCCCCATTTCCTATTTCCCCACACAATGCCTTCCTCTCAGGGGAAACAATTTGTAATATGGTAGACATATGTTCTTAACCTTAGATATATTCTTGTAAAATATGTTGCGGTTTTACTCATTTTCAGCTTCATTAAGGGTTTTGTAAATCCCACCTCTGTCCTAGTTTCTACACCTAACCTTGTTTGGGGACCAATCCATGTCACATGTCGGGTTTTATTGCTTCTTATTTCTGTACAGCATCTGGTGGTGTGATTTACTAGTGGTTTCTTATCCATCCTGCTAGAGATGGCCAAATAGGCTTTATGCAACTCCCTGTTGCCATATACACAGCCCAGAATCATCTGGAGTATGCATCCAGAAGTAGAATTCATGCTTGTGCTTTTAAAATTTATTTTCCTCAAAAACTACTAGAAATTTTCTTCTGCTCTGGGTAGAAAATATTTGAAACTGTCCTCCAGTTATTCAAGTAAAGACATTCTATCAATAGGCAATATAGAGCTAAACTTTATGACAAAAGATGTTCCAAGTAGGCACATATTCAAACTTTAGGAAGAAAAGCACATTAATAGAGGGAGAAAAAACTAAGAAAAGTGAATAAAAGATCAGTTTACTTTTTTTAGAATCCCTATTACTGCCCTTCTTCACTCCCATTCAGTTCTCTATTCCCTTCCCCCCCAAAAAAAATTGAAGTAATTTTTTAAAAGACTGAGTTATAACATTCCTTTGCTTAAAACAAAAATTAAAAACCCAGAAATTTCCCCAAATTCAACCTCTAAACCCTTCCTCCTCATTATATAGTCCAATTATTCCTTACTCTTTCAGGATGCACTGCAGTTTCAAAGATGCCAGGTTGTCTCTTGCTTAAAGAATTTGTATGCTTTGCCTGAGGATCTGCTCTCTATTTGGATGGACCTCCTCATTTTATTAACATCTCAGTTAGGGGTCAACACTGACCAAGGCATTTTTCACCACCCAGTCTAATGTATCCATCCTGGCTGTTTTTCTACTTCTGACACTCTCTGCATAACTTTTTCAGTTGATTATGTTTGTGCATATTTGTTTCTTGATTTCTCTCCTCTTATTCAGAAATAAAAGCTTATTACAATTAGGAACATTTTAGTCCAATTTGCATTGTTTCTTCAGAACCTAGAGCAGTGCAGTCTACAAACAGATGTTCACAATTGTTTATTGAGTAGGTAAATGAGTCAATGAAGATAAGTATATCTAGACACACCTTTTTTGTGGAAAGATTTTCAATTTTGCCACACTATAGAAATATTTCATAAGGTGTATAGTTGCACTCCTCTAATAAATAAACATATTTCTTGGACTCAATCATAAACCTACAATGGTGATATTAAACATCTAAACATTAAGTTGAGACCAAATTCAGACTTAAGGAACTAATGTCAGCATGCGGTACCCTGAAGGCTAATGACGGTCATGTGCTTAAGAAGATATCTTCACGATAGGTTAGTGACAAGTTTGGGCCCAGGCCTCTCAAACATAGAGTCCTCAGTGATTCAAACTTATTTATTCAATTTTAAAGGAAGAAAGTTTTTCTGTTTTTTTGCTATTTTCTTGAAGAAAAGATTTGTTTACTTTTATATCTTATATTTGTCGAAGTTAATTCCAAAATAAATCTCAAAGTTCAAAATAAGATGTAATTTTTTGGAGGTCTTTTTTGAGACAGAGTCTTCTTGTAATTCAGTTGGCCTGGAACTTACTATGTAGACCAGGCTAGACTTAATCTCACAAAGATCAGCCTGCCTCTGCCTGCTAGTGCTGGGATTAAAGGTGTGTGCCACCACATCCAGCTCATAAGACATAATTTATATATAAGAAAAAAATCATTAATTTAAGTGTACTGATAAAGGATTTGTACTGATATGTAATATTTGACACCATTATTTTCCTAAAACTAAGGTGACACGTTCCCTTATTAAATATACAAGGCTATGTAGATACACATACATTTATGCATGACTTTCTGCAATAATGACTAATTTTTTTCTGTAATAGAATGTTTTTATTAAATTTTTACAATTTACATATGACATACTTTCATGACATTAGATCCCCTCCCCCAATCCACACCTCCCCTCCTCCCTTACTTTACCCACCCAATTTGATATACTTTGTTACACACACACACACACACACACACACACACACACACACGGCCTAAAGAGTCTAATTTGTGTCCTCAAATGTCCTTTAATGTACGTCCATGCACTGGAATCTGGTTAACCTACCAAGAGCCACATCTCTGATAGAGACTGATTCTCCTCTTCTCAACAGCCATCAGTTGCCAAGAGTTCTTTAGGTATGGTTGGCATTTCTTACCCACTTCCCCAGGTCTATGCTGGGATTTTTGATGGATTTGAGCTTGTATGGGACTTGTGCATGCTGTCACCATTGCTATGAGTTCATATGTGTAACCGATCAGCATCTGGAAAACCCTTGTTTCCTCGTGGTCATCTACCACCTCTAGCTCTTACAATATTTCCACTCCCACTTCCAAAATGATCCCTGTGCCTTGGGAGGCAGGAGTTTGCTATAGTGTCCTATTCATGGATAAGCACTCTGCAGCCTCTTTTTCTGCAAATTGTCCAGTTGTGGGTTTCTGAGTTAATCATCATCTACTGCATAAGGAAACTTCTCTGGTAAGAGTTGAGAAATGCATTAATTTATGGGTATAAAAATAAGTCATTAGGAGTCAGTTTAATACTATAAATAGTAGGAAACTAGTATTAGGCTCTCCCCTTTGTCCTGTGACATGTGTAGCCTTAAGTGTGGGCTCAATCCTATGAAGCAGATACTACATATATGAGTTGCAGAACAAACAATGAGAAATCAAGCTGGTACTGACTCCAAAACCTCATTTTTACAGGACGGCTTTTATAGTTTTCCTAAGTTTTATGCATGCTACCAGAAGGAAAAAAAATCATCGAACTTACCCAGTTGTGAATTTGGTGAACTACAACAACTGGCCT
Organism: Nannospalax galili; assembly: GCF_000622305.1. Lineage (NCBI taxonomy): Eukaryota > Metazoa > Chordata > Mammalia > Rodentia > Spalacidae > Nannospalax > Nannospalax galili. Next base: position 1,334,731 of record NW_008358101.1, read on the forward strand.
GGCAAAATATGCTCATGGGTACAATAGTGGCATGAATATTGTGGGAGAAAACAACCACATTCTAATGATATTTATTTTTATATAGCAGCTTTTCGTATGCATTGTTTTCATTACTGGGTAAAACAGCACTATGAAGTTGGTTTGATAAGTTGTTTTTAGATGTTGTTACATTTCAGTCAGAGTATCACCAAAATATGGAATACTTTGGAAGGGCCCTAATGTATAAGACACATATAGATCGATATTTACATAGAGAGGCATGCATATGGACACACCTATATACACAGAGGGACAGAGACAGAAAATATTTACTTGTTCTTTTGTTCCTGTTTATAAATTTGCTAGTTGGATATTTATACATATGTTCCAAATTGTGAAAAATAACTTAATAAACAAATCTATAAAATATATTAAGTGATCTAACATTACAATGTTACTGTGAATATAGTCCAACAAAAATTTCAGTGCATATATACATGCATACAAAATTTTTTTCTACATACAAAAATTAATTTTTTACGAATACTTAAAAATTCCTTCAAGTCTTCTCACTGTATTTCATATATAACTTTAGACATAATGGAATAATGTTCTTTGTTATTGAACCAAAGTTGTGAGAATCCAACATTATCCTGAGTAAAGTTTTATTGAGATGAGGACCCAAGACCTTGAGGACAGATAAATGACTTATCTGTGCCTACTTGAGTGTTTAGTGTAAATTCATCATGAAATGAGTTGCAGAATTTAGGAAGTCATTTCAAAGATGCCTTCCAAGGCTGTCAGGTTGAACTTTAATCTCACAAAGGCAGTTTAACATGTCTGGAGGATGACTGAGTGAATCAGAAGTGGGACCCTTGAGAAGATAGTAATGTGGAGCCCAGAAATGTTACATACAGCCTCCCAGCAGCTAATGAGGAACATTCTCAGAGGCAAGCACTGAGTATGACAGGTCTATGCACACCTTACTATTAGACATTCTGTATACAGAATGAAGATTATGCAAGACAAAGTCCCGAAGACTCTGTGTTGGGCATAGGCCATGCAATATTTTATTTAGCCCTCAGCACAGCTTAATGAGATAGGTGGTGTTTTCTCCACTGCAAAAAAATTAGTATGTTCATTACAGAGCTAAGAAATGCCAAAGTAAATTTTTGAAGCAAGTTTTGTGTTACTTCAGAGATCATATTCATTTACTCTTCCAATGTAATGATATTTTCTATATTCAGATTATAAATTCAACAAGTGAAGTTGTAATTATATTTCAAGCTTACCATATTTTGCTCCAAAGAAGAACCTGTGGCTGGTAAAGAGCTTACTGTACCAGACCGTGCTGATTCCTTTAATTGTTGTGAAATAATAAATTGGCATACATTTATAATTTGATGTTCGATTATATTTGGTTTTTCAACTGCTTTTAAAAATAAACCTCAACAGTAAATTGGCACTGTCTCTCACTTCACAATTTTAGCACCATAAATTTGTTAGCAAATATTTCAGTAAAACCTCTATTAGAAGTTATTCTTGTAAGGATGAGTCTGACTTAGAGTGCAAGATCTATCGTAGTATGTCCCTGAGAATATCAAAACCTTTGAAATTTTCCATACAATTACATTCTCTGCAGTCTCTGGAGAAAATCTGGAAGATTGTGATAAATTTCTTGTTTTTATTTCCCCAATTTTATTCAAATATGCATTATGTGCAAAAAAAGTGTGCTTTCAATTTTCTATTGTCTCCTAGAGTAGAATTTGTTCTGTGTGCAAATGTTTTTTTTTTTGTGAGAAAGCATACTTTATTATTTTTCACTTTTAGAATCTTATTACATAGACCTGCTGGGGGGAAAAACAGCAAAATCACTTAAATTTGGTAATTTATAGATTATTTCTTCCAGAGTGCTATCTATGTACATCACTAAAGCTCCTATAGGCCACTAATCTACACATCGATTTCATTAACAGTACTAAGTATTTGCCTGGCTGACAGCTTGGAACTGTCATAGGAAGTAATGAAATCATTTGGTACTTCCCTTTAGTACAAGAGCTTAGCAGAAGTCAAAGAGCTTGTGTAGCTCAAGAATCAAGGGTATGTCTGAGTGTCTCAGGATGATTGATAGACTTAGTACTTAGTAGCACCTCTCCACCAGAGATATTTTATTTCCTTTGCTTATTTTTTTCTTCTTTCTTTTTCTCTAAATAATGTACTGTTGCCTTAGGACAAGTATACAAATGGAAATAGGATTGCATTATTTTATGTGTATGGGTATATTGCCTGGATGTATGTAAGTATACCCCTGGCATGCAATCTCTGTCGAGGTCCAAGGAGGACATCAAATTTGCCTGGAACTGGAGTTACTGATGATTGTTAGCTGTCATGTGGGTGCTGGGAATGGAACCTGGGGCCTTCGTAAGAGCAGCCAGTGCTTTTAACCACTGAACCATCTCTCCAGTTCTGGATTATATCATTTTTATAAACTTTTTACTTTAACTTTAAACATATTACATCAATATTAGTTGAATGCCTCAAAGTCAAGGGTTGATGTTAAATTTGAGGGATTCAATGAGAATCAGGCTAGTGGTGGTTGCTACCTGTGCTTGTAAGACTTATTCCTTATTTGGTTGTAATGCTGATAATGCCTAAAATGTCATTTTTTGATTGAAGCAGCTAAAAACTATTTTTTATTTATATAATTTATTTACTGAACATTTAGAATTTTCTTATTAGTTATTAAAAGTTGGTTTACGCAATATTCAATTAGATCACTGGCCTTTTCCTAAGTACTGAAAAAGTATTCTAAGCATATTTTTTCAGATTGTAAATTTCTTTGCCAATTAAAAATTAAAAAATCTAATAAGAAAATGTTTTCAATCTTTTTAATACATAGACATTATCTAAGTATTATATTTTTTACAAAACACATCAAAGATGCAAGATCACCCAAGGTAAAATATTACCTAATATACTGCAAAGTTATGAACATGCCTCAGTGTTCACTATCATGTGAGTTTGATGATGTTTAATATTCAATACTTTCTAGGAAGAAACTTCAGAAGAAGTTAGTTTCATGATAAAATTTCATAGTATCATTTGATTAATTCTTAAAATAAAATAAATCTTAAATTTAGAAAACAGAATAGCTTCAAGAAACCTGTTGTACAATACAGAAACCACAGCAGCTAACAATGAAGCATATTCTTATTAAGGAATAAGGGGTTTATTGGAATATAGGTGTTTCCTGTATTCCAACTTCTTAGGCTATAGATGCAGGAATACAGGTAGACACTTCAATTTAGGACCCACCAGAAGAGCACAGACTGATCCTATCTCAAAAAATAAATTAAAAAGTAATGTGTTCTTGAAAATCACTGAGACAACACAAAAAATAAATGGGAAATAATGCATATGTTAATTATTGCAATTGTTCAATTCTGCAGTGTGTACATATTTCACAACCCTTTGTAAGTGGTATGTGTATAGGAGTGTGGACATTTAAAATTAAGAAATGTATATTGAAATCTGGGTAGCTTGCCACTTTAATATTATGTATACAAATTAATCATTCCTGACTCAGAATTGCTGATCTATTAAATTAGGAAAAGAATTTTAAGTTAATTAAGATCATAAAATTAAAGAGTGCTGCTGATGAGTTGTTTTGAGCCTGGATAATAAAATAAAATTGTCATGGCATTGATAAAGCAGAGGTGTTTGACTTTTGAAAAGACTATACATTTTCTTTTTAAAAATAAGTCACCACAACCTAAAATTGTTGAAATAAATCATTGTTTCTGCTGTGGCACAAGAAAAGTTAGATTCACAGGTTGGGAAAGTAGATATTCTATTTATGATACCACTGAGGAAAGACAGAGCTGAACAGGAGAGAACAAAGGAAAACCTACTCTAAGTATTTCCAGCTTCATGACTGATAGCTTGTGTGAACAATGTGTGAGAAACATTCAATTTCTTTTGTAATTGGTATTTCATAGCAATATGAATGCCATAAAAATGTAGAAAATCATTTCAAAATAACTAGCAATCGTAGATACTTCATAATTAAACAGAAACTTTCTAGCATTTTGAATGAAAATTATCTTTTTTGCAGATCAAAGAATACACAATAAAATAATAGGAAAAAGTTTGTGCAAAGGCTTTGTAGTGAACAGGAAAGAACAATTGTCTAAAATAAGAGCTGTGATAAATAGTAGATTTCCGTGTTGTCACACTCACCTGGGTAGTGTCGTCCTGTCACCTTCTTGTAGTAAGTTCTGAGAGGAATGACATACAATTTACTCATTTTCAATCATTACAGAGAGAAACACACAACATTGGGAGACTTCTGATTACCGTTAATGTCTGTTCATGCCAATTTGTATTACTTTGTTTCTCAGATCCTCAATCAAATAAATTTTCTCTTAAATTGGCTTCAGGCAGCAACACTAAAAGCCCTATCCTGAGGCAGTGTAAGAGTAAACTTATTAAAGCCATGTGCAGGCTGACATAAGATCTGGCCTTTATTTAGCTAATCTGAATCTTAGTGCAGCAAACTGTCATCTGGAGTTTTGTGTAAATCTGTAGACAAGATATTGCTATACAATTTAGTCATTTCGATTTTACTTATACATTCCATTTTGATTGTTATTCGCAGATGCTTTAGTCTGAATGCTTTGTATTTCCAGAGATTATTACAAATTCGATTTTTTAAAAATTCAGATGTAGACAGTGGAGGAAGTAAAGGCCTTTTGTGTTGCTAGGGAGACCTGATACATAAGGCTTAGTGACAGCCTCCGATGGTGTTGTACAGCAAGGGCTGTCAGGGTAATAGAAGAGAAAGGGAGCCTGCTGATGCGAAGAATGAATTTAGAATGTTCCTTACTGATTCTACAATGATCTTTATAAAAGAACTAATATAGATCCTGTCTTTTTCTAAAGAAGAATTACCGAACTATAATAAAGAAAGCCTCAAGGAATTTATAACATGGAAAGGCAGAATAAATGAAATCTTATTTCCATCCATGAGCTTGTAGAAAGAACAGGACTTTTTGGAAGGTTTAAAGTTTGGTCAAATTAAGATTCCATTAGTATATTCTGAAATGATAGTTTTATTTGAATAGTTACCATAATTTTATCCTTATATTTTTACATTATTAAACTAAACATAAGTAATTTGTTATTAAAGGAAAAAGAAAATATATGAAAAATATATGCTATTGATATTGTAATAAATGATTATAGCATTTTTAAATAGCAAAACAATACTATAGATAAAAGTTCATTTCTATTTTCAGCAACAAATGAAATTTGTTATTTACATCTATATGTTCATATATTTAATATGATTCATTATTGTGTATATTTGTCCATCAATATATTCTTCTATATTACCCATTATGTCTTGTTTTTCTAAGACTGGTAGAAGTTTAAGTAACTTTTAAATACTCATTCTCCCTTCTCTAATAAAGTTACTTTGCTCAAACTACAGAGAAAACAACTGGCTGAACTACAGCTAAACAGCTGTAGAATACATAGCTGGTGAAAGAAACAGCACAGGCAGATTTCAGTGAGCTAAAGCATACTGGTCTTCTTCAAATCAGGAGAGTGTGAGGAAACAGTATGTAAGTTTCCACAACTCATTCTGCTGGCCACTTTATCGAATCTTACTTTTACTCTAAATACTATAAAGAGCTGGGAGTACAACTTGGTGTTGGAGCAAAAGCTTCCTATGCATAAGCCCCTGGGTTTAATCTCCAAATGAATGAATGAACGCTCTGTACTTTGAACAGAGCCAAGGCGTAACTTGACTCAGATGTTAAAAGATAAATTTATTGTTATGTGATGGCTGGACTCAGTACAAGTGGAAGAAGCGGACACAGGTGGAATGTTCTCATCTTAAGTGTAGCCTAGCAGTGGGGCTAGATCAAGTTGGAAGTACTGTAGGTAATAATTCAATCTTGGAATATATTTTTAATGGTTTTAGTTAGGAAGCTGATGAATTTGTTGTAAACTATGAGAGAAATAGTCTCATGTCTAACCAAAACACTTACTGTAAAGGGTCTGAAGCAATATATACTGAGTCGACCCAATCACTTCTATTATAAGGTCAGATCATCACCAGTGATCACCCAGTTTAATATAAACTCCCATATTAAGTCTCTTTATTCCTACCTGATTCATCTATTTCACATTTTTCACACTTATTTTGGTCAGAGCAGCCAGAGTAATCATTTTAAAATAAGAAACACAATGTCACATGTTTAATTGACCATTTTATTATTTCCCATTTCACTTTTGAAAAAATCAAATTTTAATGGTTACAGTGGCCTGACATCTGTCAAGATCAGTACTTCTTTTACCTTTTGGAGATATTCATATCCTATTCTAAGCACAGTAGTCTTGCTGTTTTTCAAAGAAATAAATCACATTATCCCCTTAAATGTCTTTTCTTTTTTTCCTTTTCATAGACCAATCTTTCTCAGGTTAGATTGGCTTCCTGAAGACAATTTTTATCTCTAAGTGTTTTCGTAAATTTTATTTTGGTGAACCATACCTTAAGCTTCCCACTTGATATTATCCCTTGATTTTATTTTACCAACATGTCTGGTGCTTTTTTATTTTGTCTAGAACACGCCCATTTTCCATGCACTATATTATTTGCTCTTTGTACATCGATTGTCCTTCTATGTAAATTACTAAGAAGATTGTCTTAGGCTCTAACTCGATGGCACGGTTGATAAAATATTTTATGAAACAATGTTAGATAATTTTTGGTAAATAAGTCATTATAAGATATCTATGAAACTAATAACTGAAGTCATGGAGAAATCAAGTTAAAAGTTATAAGTTGATAAAGAATTTGAAAAAATTACAATATAATGGGAATAAGTGATTAAGCATTAGTTCCTGAACATAAAGTTTAACAGAACAATTAAACGTACACGTGGAAAATCTGTAGAAACGTGAAGGCATACATGATTGTCAGTCAGGAAAAGAATCATTTATTCTATTTCTTTCATGATGAAATATCAATAAAATCAACTTAAAAGAGGGAAGATTTCCTTTGATTTGCGATTTCAGTGCGGTCACTCCATCATGGTGGGGAGGACGTGGTTGTACAGAACAATTTTTATCATGGCAGTTGCCTAGGAAATAGAGAATAGGGAAGGCAGGCGGTGATGAGGGAAAGACATAACCTTCAAGAGCTCATGTGTTTGGAATTTTGCTCCCCGGATGATAGTGCTGTTCAAAAAGGTTATGGAACATTTAGGAGGGACAGCTTTGCTAGAGAAAATATGTCACTGGGAGTGAGCTTTGAGGATTTATAGCTTGCTGTGATTTCTTTGTCCCTCTCTGTTTACTGTGTGTGGATAAAATGTAAACATCCATCACCTTGTTCCTTTCAGGAAATCCAGGGATTCGCTGCCATTTTGGACTCTGGCCCTGTGGAAACACAAGCCAAAATTAACTCTTTTTTAAGTTGCTATTAGTCATGGCATTTTATTACAGCAACTGAAAAGTAACTAATACAAGCAGCAAATTATTACAAGGGAATAGGAATGAGTTGTATAGAACAATTACCAGTTAGACAGGGAGCTCCAGTAGTACAGGTACCGTAAGCTATCACTCATACTGGGGTTGATTTTGGCTGATGTACCTGCCTAAGTCACCCATTTTCCTGTAAGTAACTACAATAAACTGATTGATTGGTTTATCATGCTACACTTGAGTGGAAGTGTTTATTTGATCTGTCATCAGTGCCATATTTTAGATGAATAAATATGTTTACTTCTCAGTATAAACCATTCAATACGTTCATTGATTCTTTTTTGTTTCTAATCTCTCAATATATTCCAATGACCCAAAAGTTAAAATGCAATCTATTCCCATAAATTTATGAACAATCTATATGCTAACAAATTAGATCTCAATGATAGTTAATATTATTTTCAAATGTAATTTGATTATGAAATCTTTGGGTTTATCTACAAAGACAAGTCCAGTAACAGTTAGATCCTGAAGGATCTGTAATGGAATCATAAAATGATAATGTTATTAGGAAGTGGAAAAAGATAAAATATAGGGCCTAGCTTCAGGAAGTTACTGGGGCCATGTCATTTGGTGTTATATTTAGCCATGTCCTCTTTTATCCACAGTTCTCTTCTTCCTGGCACCCACTCTGATCTATTCTGCCATGTTCTTCTCACCAGAGTAAAATGAATACACACAATATAGACTTCACCTTCAAGGCTTCATACATTGGTCTCTCAGGAACTGTATGAATGCATGTCAAGATGTTACCCACTGAACCTCAATAACCCTCTGACATCTGGAAGAGAATCCATGATCCCATCAATGTTGCATCTTTTCAACAAAACCAATACTATGTGTAAGACACTACCAAATTTGGCTGCCAACTTGGAATGAACAGACTCCCTCACCTCAGGAGTAGCTTAGTCTATGTTTTGTAGGAGCAGAAAACTCCTGAGCCTCTTTTTCACAACTTGTAGACTTACCTGATGTAGACTTGACTTAAAGGTAACTTTTCTATTCCAGTGCAGACCAGAAGGCTTTTTTTCTAATGGTGTTATACTCCTTAACCATCTTTTTCAGCACATAACTTTGGGACAAGCTTAAGCTTCTGATGTTCTTTTACTATCAAAACTGTAAAGTTTCTCATTTCTTTCTTCTACACATATTGCTCTTTTGCTTTTGGTCCTGCATGCAAGCCATCAGAAATGACCATGACAAGACTTAATGCTATACTGTCTTGAAATTTCCTCTGCCGTTACTCCATTAATTTTCATTTAGCCCCACACAAACTTTCATGATGCAGTCAGATTCTTTGCTAAAGTATCACACTAATGACGTCAGCCCAATTGCTAGTGGAGTCCTTGTTCCCATTTGAAACTCCTGAGCTAGGCCTCCACTGTCTCCATTACTCTTAGCCATACTATCTTCTAGACTTTCATGAGAATGACCCATTAAACTTTGCTTACAACACTCAATAGCTGTTTTCTTCTAACATTCTCCCAAAACACAACATGGGCAGACTCATCACAGCAAAAAATCCAGTCCTGGTACTAGTTTCTTTATTAGTGACTTTTCTGTTCCTGTGTTAAAAGATACCCTGACAAAAAGCAACTGGCTTGAGGGCCAGAGTCCATGACCTCAACGTCCACCCCCAGCTGCATACTTCCTCCAGCAGCAACATTGCACCTCAGAAAGGCTCCATAACCTCTCCAAATAACACCACCAACTGGGTACCAAGGGATTAAATACATGAGTCTATAGGCACTTTCTCATTCAAACTACTATACTTCTTATATACCCTCTGGAAAGGGCCTTGTGAATTTTTTAACTTCCCTGTGCTGAGTCTTCTAGTTTCTTGAGGTTTCGGAGTCTTATGAGTGCCCTCCTTTTTTAAAAAAATCTTTCAATCTGGAAAAAGTAGCTACAAAACATTCCTTTCTTTCTTCTAGATCATATATTTTATTCTGTCTTCTCTTTGAGAATGTTAACTGAGGCTTGGAGCAAGTCATATAGATGATGGCATTTTCTGGGTACTAGGCCACCATGCCATGGCAAGAGTGGTTTAATCTAAACAGTTTGACAGGTTAACAGTCTCTGCAGTAACTTCTGCCCAGTAAAAAGTGAAATCTTGCTCAGTAATTGAAGATCATAGCAACTGTATCTATGAGTATAAGCCCAAATGTTTAGAAGGCATTTGACAGACATATCAATTCTGTAGCCTCCACAATCGTGTTTATTACATCCTAAGCAACAGAGTTTGACCCTGAGCTATAGCAACAAATACAAGCAGCTGGTTGCATAGTAGAAGTCATGATAATATGTGGTAGAGTAACATGGTTCATTCACACTAAGCCAGGCCATTCATGACAATTCTCCTGCTAGTATCTTCCATAACATTTTGTGACACCAAAAATGACAGCCAGTAGGTAAGACATTTCGTTGACATCATTTAACACAGTCAAGACAGACATGCCACAAGTATATATGATGCAAACAATTCCTCACTGAGGTTCTTTATTCAGGTGAGTCTATGTTGTGTCAAGTGGATAATTAACGATAACCATCACAGTAGGTAACCCAACTCTGGCACTGGGATTTTTACCAAACAACCCTCTAACTCCTGGATTTCCTTTTCCCAACAAAACAGTGCATCATTGTTCAACCTTGTCAGCTGCACTTTTTCTTATTCTGTAAAAATATTTTCTAAATCTGTACAGCACACAAGAGTAAACACTATATAATGAAATAATTTTACAGATGGTGAACAGGATCTCTGAAGTCCCAATGCTGTCTACTCCAAGGAAGTAACAATTGGTCTCTGGGTTTAGTGATTAGTGGGATGTTTTAAAACTGTTAACAAGGTTCATACAGCATGAACAGTACTTAAAACTTTTGTCAACTGTTAGATCAAAACATAAACACTGGGCACAATAGCATGGATGGGAAGTTCTACCTTACTGAGTTCTTTGTATTCACAAACATTCTCATGAGTGGTACTGAACCCTCATTTCGGACTACTGTCAATATCACCACACCAACTGAGTCCTGAAGGATGGGCTTGTACTACTTGATCCAGCCGAGGGTTAAGGTGAACAGGACCATGGTATTGCATAACACAACTGCTACTTGAGCTCCCAAGGTCTGAAAAACTGTGGACCATACCATGCTCACAATTCTGGATTAGCCACAGTTGAAAAGTCCTTGGCCTGGGTAGTCTTCATTGCGGCATACTTTCTTACAGGAGAGAAATATACAAGAATACTTTAGAGGAATAATCACCTACTCCTAGGAGGAGCTGCCCCTGTTCCATCATACTGCTTTGCCATTTACTCATTCTTTCAACCATTTGATAAACTGCTGCTCAGAGTTTACAGCCTTTTATAGGCTCACCAGCACACCATTTAGATTTCACACATTGTTTTCCTCCCAGGAATTCTGACTTGACACAGAAAGTGTCACATTTGCTTTTGGTTGACCCAAATGGCCCCATTGTCTTCTTTCCATTTTTTTTTAACATCTCTTCCTTAATTATTTATCACCACGCAAATCTGATTTACATTCTGGTCTAAAGCATTCCGATTGACCCGATATGAAGATTATATCCGACCATCGTGCTCAGCAAAGGTACTAAAGTCTCATATTAGTACTAAAGTCCCTGCCGAATTAGTACCTTCTTTACCTTTCTTGTGAACATAGTCCATCTGGCCTGATAGCTCAGTTCCTTCAGCAATGCCTGTCCTTCCTATATTGCCATCTAAGCCTTGCTCTTCTTTGAGAATTTCTTCAATAACAACAGTGTCCCTATTGGCTCATAGGAGCCAGTTGACCAGTGATGGATTTCCCTTGCACTACCACAGATTAGACAATTTTTGTGTCAAGGTACTATGGGGACTTACATTACTGTCTCCACATTCCCAGCACTCACTGATCTCACCCCGGTCCAGGTCCCAGGCTCACAAACCATGCTGGGAGTGCTCTTTCATTTCCTTTTAATATTTTCCCCCTAAATTCAAGCAGTTCAGAGACAGAGTATTTCCTGATCGTCATAGATTTGTTTACTGGGCTATTACAAAGGCCTCAGTCTACATGCCGAATCATCGGTTTCTGCTTTCTTTATATTAAAATTTGGAAATTTAAGTTATTTTCTGTTATTTTCCCTATATTCTCTCCATGTCACAATTCGGTTCTGTCTATGGGCTTCATGTTTCTGGAATCCTGTCAGCACTCTTTAAAGCAGGTCTAATGTATTCTCTATGTATTTGTTGTAACATCAATTATTAGAAGTTTCAAGCCAAAACTAATACCCGATCCTTCTTTTTCCCATTTTCTTGCAAAAATTGTAAACAAAGAAACAATTCCAAACAAATTTGGCCTGGCGTGCCAATGAAGTTATTAGATTGCTTATAATTTCATGGATGAGTCAGCTGTCTGACTAAAAAGTCCACCCTAACATGGGAGATTACTCATGAAAGTGCATCGATGGAGCTCTGTGCCAAATGTGCAGGCAGCTGCTGCTTAAGGAGTCTCTCCTCATCAATAGTTGTTAACATTTTTATTAACTCAATGAAATGCCTGGTGACTCTTGTAACTTTCATTAGATTCCTGAACTTTGTGATATTTGGGATCCCTCCTTCATTACCTTAGAAGGAAATCTTACAATATGGAGAAGATAGAGGGAGACATGGGGAAGATAGTTTATAAATTGACCCTAGAGAAGGCAAGTGGAAGTAACATGTAGAGGAAGTCTGTCCTGGAATTCTGGAATTTAGACATGTAAAGCTAAACCTTCACCACAATATTTTCATCTATCCTGAGTTTTCAGAACAATCCCTAAAATTTAGAAAATCTCTTAACATAGGAAGTTTTATTAATCCATTGTCCTCCACTATGACAATAGTTAGACCAATTAATTTATGAAATACTTGACTTTTGCAGAGCTAATGGAGAATAGATAAGAACTTGGAATCTAGAGCTTAAGTCCTAGAATCAAGTATCGTTCTTCCATTTACAAACACCATTACTTGGTAATGTTCAATTTTTCATATTTAAAAAATTAATATAATAAATATATTTGGGGTTATTAAGATCAAACAATTTACTGCAGATCACAGACATACAGTAAATTAAAAGTCTTAATGTATGACTAATTTCTCATACATTATCACTATTATTCAACTATAATTTCAAAGCTTTCATTCAACAATACCAGATCCTTAAAAGTGTTCGATGAAGTCATGTTATTTTATATTTTCTTTTTTTTTCACTCATTCCTGAAATTCCAATCATTTCTTGAACAAAAGTAATGCTGTGCACGAATACACACATGCATGTACACCTACACACACACACACACACACACACACACACACATCTGACCCATCATTACAACACTGCAAATTTTCAAGATATTAGCACAAAATGAAAATTCAGGACTGTGACTTTAATCAAAAACAAATAATTCTTTAAAAATAGAATTCCCTTGAGCCTGGAGAGCTGGTTCAGCAGTTAAGATTACATTCTGCTCTTTCAGAGGACCTGGCTTCCAGTGCCACCATGCATATGGTTGCTAACAACTGTCCATAACTCCAGTTCCAAGGGGATCCAATCCCTTCTTCTGTGCTCCACAGGCATGGCATTTAATGCATGCAGGCAAAACACTCATGTACATAAAATAATAAATAATAAACACTAACAAAAATAGGACTCTCATTTGTTTCTTAAAATCTGAAACTTCACTATTTCAAAATGGTAATTTGTCCTAAACAGTCAAGAAATTTGCACAAAAGAATTCCTTTTTCAGAAAAGCATTTAAGTTTTTAAATATAAACACGTGCAACAATGTTAAGAGTTAAAGAAAAGGAAACTTAGAGAGTTCCTTAATTTAAAATAGTAAAAACTATTTTATCATGAATAGTCCAATTCTCAACCAGAGAAACTTATTTCTGGGAATTATGCTTACAGCTCTTGAAACTTGATTCCCTGCAGCCTACCCACTAGTAATTTAATTTTTCCTATCCCTGGGGATCTAGCCTTTGACGCTGTTAATCCCTTGAGGTAGTTATCTTTGCTTCCTCTGTCTTAAAACTTAAAAGACTAGTGCTCCACTTTCTCACTATCTGCTTACTTTTAAACCTGTCTCAATCTCCCTCAGGCTTCCACTGTCCTCCAGATCAGTAACCCCTTATAACCACTTCAAATGGCCCCATAATTCTCTCTTTCTCTAACTTCTAAGATTGTATTTCACATCTACATTTACTTTGTCAATCTATTAAAATCTTATAAATCTCCAAGTTTCACTTCTGAGATTGATTATAAAGTGGATATTCTAAAATATATCAGAGAGCTCCTAAGTGTTCCTTTCTAGGTCTTTCATGAGAATTTGCAGTATCTTTGAGAACAATGGAGACTTTCTTGGGAGTTAAGGTCCCAGACTCACCCAAAGTCTGTGCAGGTCACCAATGTCATCCTGAACCAGTGGGCTTTGGGTTCTTGGCTCAAGAACTCAAAGCATGAAATTAATGAACAACAGTGGATAAGCTTTAGAGAGAAATTTATTATTATATACTCATAGATGAAAGAGAGAGAAGAGAGAGGAAAGAGAGGGAGAGAGAGAGAGAAAGAGAGAGAGAGAGAGAGAGAGAGAGAGAGAGAGAGAGAATGAACTTATATAGCACAAAGGGGCACAGGAAGCGGGGGACCCTCACAGTGCTCGTCTGGGGGAATAGCAGAAAGGGTCCCAGGAAGCAGGGTACCCTCAAGCTGCTAGTCTGGGGGCATCTTAAAGGACTTCTGGCAGAAACTAAAATGAGGAATTGATAAAATATTACATTCTTATAATCAAACCATATTCTTACTTAAGAATGAGCATTTTAAAGCAAAGTCCATATCCTGGATGAGAAGAAATATCAACAATATTTAGGCTACAGAGTAACCCATGATGGGAGGGAAGCTCTGAAAGCCTATGACTCTTGATGTATGATCAAAAATTTCAGGAATGGTTTTTCTGCAGACTGTTGAGCAAAATTTACTTCGGGAGACTCCGCACTTTGTGACAGGAAAAATGCCCTTTCTTTGCTGTGGAATGGGCTCCAGAGGGAACATAAGACCTCTCCATCATCAGAGCAGTATACCAGGCAGTGACAGAATTGCCAGAACACCATCCATATAGGCTCACGGCTGCATGTGGCTATATCATTACCACTCTCTCTCAGCCTAGGTTTACATTTTTAAAAAGGTATGAGTGTCCCATTCTAGTAGCCCAGGCAAAAATGAAGGAAAAGTATATCAGGAAAGGTTATTTCCCAAGGGAGACCTGGGAGAAGAACCACTGGGGCCACCTCCCTGGGAACCCTCAGCTCCAGAAACTGCCCCAGCGCTGTGGTTTCCTCAATTACCAGACACCCCTCTTCCTTTACTGTTGAAGCCACTGCAAACAGCACTTGCCCAGAGTGCCTTGTCACAGGGATCACACAGCTGGCATCAAGCTTTGCGTTGGCGCAAGTACCAAGGGAGCAAATCCCTGCTCCATTGCTCCAGATGACTGAGAAAAGGCAAAGTGACCCCATGCTGGGAACTGAGACTTCTATCAGCTGCCTGTTTGCCTGATTCACTGAGACTTTCCAAATGCTGCTCTGGGCAATGCACCCTCCTCCCCCATGCAGATGGATGAGAATGGCACCAGAGGTCAGGCCATTCAGTCCTCTATTACCAGGCTTTTAGCACTGTGGAGATTCTCAGCTGGGAACAGGAAACTGCAGTCTGCCATTTTAATGCCCTAAGCCATGGCTGCCCTGCTGAAGACCATCTTCCTAATGCACCAACAGACCTGGATCACTTGCAGCCTGCTTCTTCAAACCTTCCTTAACACAAAAGAGAGATACTGTATTCTGAGAAGGTTCAAAGTTGGTTGCAAGGACAAGCCCAAAACTGTAAACCTTACCCCACCCACTTGGGCCCAGTGTGCTGTACCCACTGACCACCCAGACCGGGACCTCAATGATGAAGATTGGACTTCAATGATGAAGACTGGAGAGAGTCCCTGGAGAGATAGTGGAAGGTCCTGCCTACAAGGACGGAAAGCCAGAACAAGGAAGTCGATTAAATGTCAAAGAATGCAGAAATCGTCCAAAAATCTGATGCATCTCCCACAGAGTTCTATGAGAGACTCTTTGAAGCATTCCAGAAACATACTCCTTTTGATCTGGAGGTGGAGAAAATCAGCACATTGTGATTGTAGCCTTCATATCTGTCTTACGCTGACACACAACACAAGCTTCAAAAGCTAGGTTTTGTGGGGATTAATGTTTTGCAACTGCTAGATGTCTCAAACAAGATATTTTTACGGCATGACTGAGAGAACCCAAGAATGGTAGACAGTGTATAAAGCAAGAAATGTCCCTGCCAGCAGCAGCACAAGGACACCCCAACCGGCTGGGAAACGAGAATCCAAAAGACCTCTACTACTTCAGGACTGATGTGTATACTGCAAAGACACTGTAGACTTGAGAAATGAATGCCTTCACCATGAGAAATGGGAGATGGATTGAAGAGGCCAAGTCATCCCAGCAGAAGAAACCATCAGCAGGAGCAAGTTGCTGAGAGCTCCATTGGACTATCCATCATTGAAACGGACTAGAGCTACTGAGCTTCTTGAATCTTTGCACCTGGTAGCCAGTGGTCATGATGAAAGCAGAGGATTAAACAATACCTTTTATGGTAGACAAAGGTTTGGGATATTCAATGTTCACCACGCCAGTGGCTCACCTATCAAACAGAATAACTACTACCATAAGAGTCAGGGGAGACCAAATTGACACCCTAGGGTTTAGTTGTAAAGCATACATCCATTATAATGGGCTTGAGACCAGGAGCCAATCCAGTCAGACAAAGCCTCCCTATCTAGGGAGGCTCAATTTGACATTCAGAGTTTACATGATGCTCAGATTCTGGTGGACTGTCAGTCCCCATGGAATAACATTGTTTCCAATAAAGAAGCCAGAATGAAGTGACTACAGAATTTTCCAGAACCTTCATGCAGTCAGCAATGAAATAACAATTGTCTACCGGGTGGTCCTGAATCCTTACACACATTTTGAACTTCTGCCTGCACAGGTGAAATGGCTTACTTGTCTTTATTTGAAAGATGCTTTTTTTCTGTCTCTTACTGTTAACTGTGAGTCAACCAGTCAGTCTAAATGTATATAATTTTTCTGCCTGCACAGGTGAAATGGTTTCCCTGCCTTGATCTAAAAGATGTTTTCTCTGTCTCTTGCTATTAACCGTGAGTCAACCCTTGTTTGCTTTCTTATGGAGGGAAACTCAGACTTGAATGAAGACACAAATGACATGGACCAGATTACCAAAGGGTTTAAGATCTTACCTGCTCTGTTTGGCAAGGCACCTTGCTACCTTCTCCGGAAAGGCTTGGAACTGTAATTTACTATATGTTGGTGACTTGCTGTTAGCTATCCCCTCCCAAGAAGATTGTTGAAAAGTCACCAGGGTCCTGCTGACTCTACTGTCCAATATAAGACATAAGGTATCATGGATTAAGGCCTAAATTTGCAGATAAAGAGGTAAAATACCTTGAATTCATCACCTCCAAAGGACACTGACTCCTTGGCCATGAGAAAAAGCAGGCCATCTGATCAATACCTCAAAATAAGAGCAAGATTTATACCCCCTAAGCCTCTGGCTACTTCCCTCTTGATGTCCTGTATGGGAGACCACCCCTAATAATAGGAAAGTTGAGGGGGGACTACCAGCAAAACGGAGATTTATAAATTTTCAAACATCTCCTGGTTTTAGGAAAGACACAACATTACATCAACAGGGAGACTTTAGAAAGATACCTCATCCCCTTAGCGAGGAGATGAAATATACGTTAAAGTTTGGGAGAAGGACCCACTCTAGCCTATCTGGATTGACTCCCCGTAAGATTATGCTAGCAGCTCCTACTGTTATTAATGCTGCAAGTGTCACCTCCTGGATTCCTCACACCTGGGTGAAAGGGGATACAGCAATTGAGGAATCTGAGAACTGGATTGCAGAACCAGGTCTTGAATAGCCACTCTGTGTCACATTACAGAGACTCCCCAGAGAGCATCAGCCCTGCTCTGGCCACCCCAAAAAGTTGATCATTCTATGTACAGTAGAAGAGTGAGGACTCCCTGCTCTACTGCAGTTCAAAGTTGGAGGATGACTTGTCTATACATAATGGAAAACCTGGTGAACTCAAGGGGGAACACTGAAGACATATGATCAAAATGCCAATTATTCCTATAAGCTTAATGGTAATACTTGCCCTAACACTGTCCATGGGCCTAATGGCAACAGACCCAGACAATCACAAAACACTAGAAAACATGACTTTAGAATTTCCATATTTGTGTATAATGGATGTAAATTTGGAGTGTTTTACTTCCTATAATAATCTATGTCCCCCAAACACCAGGACCTCAAGGAGCATCTCCTAGGTAAGTCTAATTTGATTCTGCTAACAAGGGCACATTGAATGCCTTATATTTCAAACAGAATTTGAGATATTTTCAGGGGACTGGGGAAACTCTGTTGCTAGTTTAAATCCAGACTCTCCTGTTAATTTCCCCAAAAGGATCACATGGGAGTTCATGGTTAGGATAGCACGAACCCAGTGTGTACTCAGGAACCCCTAGGACTATATCTTATAACACCTGATGTGAAGAAGCATATCCCTGCCCTCCCGGGTTTCCTATAATATGCCATATTATGGTGTGTCCTTGGTCATGTCCCAGGTAATCGATCTCTCTGGAAGTCACCATCCTCAGTACCCTTACAAATGGAGCAGCTGGACTGCTTCAAAAGAAAACTCGAATGGGGTTGAGTGTCATATTGCAGAAATCCTAAAGGGATAAGGGGCATGTCTGAACACAGGAAAGTATATGTGACTGTTAATTGATCCTATATGCATTTGTTATAAGGCACCATATTGGCTGCTTACTGCAAATAAACACCCATAACAGCATAAGGGAAATCTGTATCCCCAGAGGCTTTACCATTAATTCCCCTTGAAACTCAAATACCACTGTTGGAACTTACAACTCACACTTTAGGGATAATTAACACTGTGCATCAGATTCTACAAACATGATCCCTGGGAAAATACGGAAGGTAGAAACCCCAGTCAACATCTCAGACACAGAGTTGACAGATGTAGGGAAACCCTTCAGCTCTACTAGACCAGTATTGGAAATATTTACCTTAATTGAGAGACTCTTGCAATGTGTCAAGAGTCCTGGCACTACAAACACTGAAGAATTCCAAGATTATTTTGACTGTAATCAGACTTTCAGCTGTGCAACCCTGACAACATACCCAATGAATGGGTTATAATATACTGGAAACTCATCACTCTTATTTTTTGGTAAATAAGAAGCTCATAGTCATCTACCCAAGGTTGGAAAGGAATTTGCATTTTAGCCCTCTTTATCCCTAAGATGGACATTATACCCAGACACAAGGCCATACAAATACCAGAATTGGATTTAAACAATAGGCTACCAGGGGTGGTACTTAGACTAAGTCCATACTGGTGACATTGGGAGTCACATCTGGCATGGCTCTCAGGGTAGGAGGAATAGTCAGCATAGATATAAAGGTCAAGTAAGTCACCCAATCATATGATGGACTCCTACAAGTCCTATCTCATTCAATTTTCATAGTTTAAAAAGTGTTAGATTCTCTAGGTACAATAGTCCTCCAAAACAGAAGAGGAATGCACTGCTAAAAAGGAGGCTGTGCTTGCTCCTGTGAGAAAAGTACTGTTTCTTGGTTAACCGGTCTGCAATAATATATGGTATGATTAAAGACAAGATGAAATTCAAAGTTGGAAAGAAGCCATGGCCACATCCTGGTCATTCTGGTCTTGACTCATCCTGTAGCTTATGCTCCTTCTGGGCTCATTATCAATCATATAGTGGCACTACTTTTTGATCCTTGCATTCTCTGAAGGCTAAGTAACTTCAAATCTTCTCACCTGGATTCAAAGAAGCTATAGATCATCCACTAAATGGGCTGTATTTGCTGGCTGCTTTCCCCTATTGCTATCAATTGGTTTGTTTCTGTGTTCTTTTGCCTGTATGTATGCAAAAAGTGCACCTGTTTCACAGAATGCCCATGGAGGTTAGAAAATAGTGGCAGACCTCATGGAACTGGAGTTACAGATAATTGTTCATCACCATGTGGGTTTTAAGAAACAAACCTGGGTCTTCTTCAATAACAGCCTGTGCTCATAATAGCTGAACCATCTTTTTATCCTCTCATTTAACTATTTGACAATGACTTTCCCAGGAAAATCTATGCTCATTTGGCATCCATGATACTAATTACTCCTATTACTTTATCCTTTCAATAATCCATCCCTGTTTGTTGAGCTGCAAAGAAAACTCAGTTGATATTGAGTGACACAGCAGATTACCCTGCAATTCCCCCAACACTCTTCCATTATCCTTTTTATGCTTGTGAAAATATAGCATTATAGTTTATAATTCTACATGATTCAAATGCAGAGTCTCATCTTTGTTAGAAAATGAGTCAGTCTTTTCTCAGTATCTCCACACTGACCCTCATCATGTGATTCATGCACCATCCTTGTCATGATTCTCTGCATAATCATCACCAAATATGTCATTATTTGATCAATGTAAAAATTTTGGTTTATAACTTGATTATTATTATTATAACCTCAACCTCAATTCAGTTTTGCATTAAAATAAAAACCGGATCAGTTTACTCAACATCTCACAAACATCCATTAGCCTGTATAAAACAATACTGGCTTCAGTAAAACCTTATCCCTTGTCTTAGTCCATTCAAGTGTTGTAATAGAATGTCATAGACTATATAGCTTATAAGCAAAAGCAGACTATGAAGTGTAAGATCATAGGAAATACCTTGTTATTCTATTTTCACAAGGAGAGAACTGATTCTTTGATCATAGGGGAAAATAATCTCATTCATGAGAACTCTGCTCCTATGACCTAATAAATTCCCAAACAGCCCACCTCTTGACCCTATCATCTTGGAGGGACTATGTCTCATATGAGTTTTGTGGAAATATAATCTGTATTATAACAATTCATTTCTTCTCCTACTCTCACATTTACGTAGTAAATGAAACTAATGAATTGGGCGTTAATCTATTTCTTGGACAAATGTCAAGATAATTAACAGAACATGTAATTTTACAGGACCTATTTTTAATGATCATTTATGTATATAGTCATTCAGTTATTTTGAAACAGGGTCTCACTATGTAGTCTAGATCACCTGGAACTTGCTATGTAGATCACTCCAGATTGGTCTTGATCTCACAAGGACAGAGATTTTCCTGCTTTTGCCTACTGAGTGCTAGAATTTAAAGTGTGTACCACCATGTCCAGCCCAGGATTTATTTTATTTGAGTGTATGTGTGTGTGTGTGTGTGTGTGTGTGTGTGTGTGTGTGCCTGCCTGAGTGTATATATGAGCACCAAATGCATGCAGGAACCCACACAAGTCAGAAAAAGGGATCTGGTTTCTTGAAAATGGGGTTACAGGTGGTTGTGAGCTGCTTAATGTGGGTGCTGGGAATTGAACTTGTTATGGTCTAGGAATCTTGATACAGTTCATTTCTTTGCCAATTAAAGATTTAAAAGACTGGAAAAACAGTCTCAGACACAGTAGGTAACAAACTTTACTAAAAGTTAAGAAACACACAAATACACACACAGAAAGAAAAGCTCTCCACAAATAGAGAGGGGATTTGGAAACCTAAAAATCCAAAATCCTTAGAAGGATTTGTGTCTTTTAAACATTCTTGGTTGTACAGGCTGGTACCCTTACCCTAACTTTGGGGTGGCCAATGCAAACAAAGGGGTTGCAGATAGGAAACAGCTTCAATTGAGATATTTACAGGGTTACCTATACCCATCTCTGCAAGTAAGTTTGAAAGGGCCTTGTTGGTGTTAAAAATAAGGCACTCCTGCTGATTAAGAATAAAATTTGTGAACTGGAGAGATGGCTCAGCAGTTAAGAGCACTGACTGCTTTTGCTGAGGACCTGGGTTTGTTTCCCAGTGCCCACATGGTGGCTAACAAACATCTTTAACTCCAGTTCCACGGGATCTGATTCCTGCTCATGCGTCTGTGGGCATCACACTATACAGACTGCAGACTTCAAAAACTATACTCTTCTTATTCTTCCATATTACTTTATAGGCAAGATAGGAATTTAGTTTGTAGTTCTTCAAAGGAGAATATATTAGTTAACTTTTTGTTGGTTAAAACAACAACAATTGACTATACTTAAGGGAGAAAGTTTATTCGTGTTCGTAAATCAATTGTACAATCCATCATGACAGGGAAGTCTTGGCGGGAAGGGCATTTGATCATATTGCATCCACAGACAGGAAACAGTGAACAAGAAATGCTAGTTCTCAACTGTTTAATAGATTTTATTGAGTTTAGGACCTTCATTCAGAACCTTTCCACCTTAATTAAACTAACCTACATAATCCATCACAGACATGCTCAGAGGTTTCCCTCCTAGGTGATTTTAGATCTTGTTGACAACCAATATTAATGATCATAGGGAGCAACTTCATTAGCTGTTTTTAATTCTTGTTCCAATGTTGTTTCCACTCATCTTCCAATATTATGTTGTTAGTACTGTTGAAAGCATTTATAAAGAATTTATTTTGTTTGTTGTTATTTTTTGTGGGTCTCTGTGTGTGCATGTTTCTATATGTGAACATGTGAGTGCATCCTTCCAGAGGTTGGAGGTCTATGTCAGGTGTTTTCTTCATTAGCTCTCATTTTTTTTTGACTGAGTTTCTCATTTAACCTGGAGCTTGCAGAGTTGCTGGAGTGGCTGACCAGGCAGCATCAAGGATTTCCATGAGTCCATCCCTGCTTTCTCACCAAGACTGAGATTATAGTCACATGCTACTGTGCCCAGCTTTCACTGCTGCAGGGGATCTGAAATCAGATCCTCATGCTAGATCTGAAGGTACTTTACTCACTGAGCTGTTCCTCCAGCCCCTATATGACATTCTTTTAAAGAAATACTTTGTTATTTTTTGATATTTTATTTACTATATTTTCACTATTTTTTTTATTTGTATGCATGTATTACTACCTACAGGTAAGTGCACCCGTGTCATGCAATGAATGCCCACAGAGGGCAGAAGAGGCTGTCGGATTCCCTTGAACTGGAGTTACAGACAGTTGTCAGCTGCCATGTGGATGCTGGGATTCGAACCCATGTCTTCTGCAAGAACAGTCAGTATTCTTAACCTCTGAGCCATCTCTCCAGCCCCTACTTTGTTATTTTTATTTTATGTATATGAGTATATTGCTTGCATGTAGGTAGGTGCACTCCTGTTGTGCAATGCCTGTGGAGGTCAGAAGGCAATGTTGGATCCCCTGGAACTGGAGTTAAGAATAGTCGTTAGCCACCATGTGGGCGATAGGACTCAAACCCAGGCCCTCTGCAAGAGCAGTGCAGTACTCTTAATCATTGGGTCATCTCTACAGACCCCTTATATGACAATCTTGAAATGACAAAACTACAGAGACTGTACTCAGAGGGATTAACTGCAAACATGAGAACATACTGAATATTCACTTTGTGGCAGAAGCCAATCATCTGCATGTGCTTGTCAGAACTCATAATAACAACCCCAAAAACATTTAGAATAATGTTTGATCAGTTCTTAGGGTATCGCATTATCTAATCAGTTTAAAGACAAATTAACCATCACCACCATTTTCATTCATAATCTTAATGTTAAACCTCTGACTCACTGTTTATGTCACTGTAGCTGTCAGACTTTGCTTCTTAATACTCACATGAACTGCATTTGCTTCAGTCAAGTTGAAGTCTTTATTTCCTCCACAGATACCCTGTTCACTGAGTCATGCTTGTACTTTCTCATTCAAGATAATGTATTTCCCTACTTAACATTCACATTTCATTACTCCTTTTTCAGGAGTAAAATCCTATAATTTTAAGGGCCAGTTTCAGAATTACTAGCTTTACTATCTAAAATAAAATGCATTGCTTATGTATTTTAATAGCAGTGGTATTTAAGTTTTCAAGAATGTCATATTTAATATACTCTGATGTAGAAAGACTACAATGTTTTTACACTAAAAAAATCAAAATTGTCAAAAAATGTTGGAAGAGCAAAAAAAAGTTTTGAATAACTGATTTTTATAATTCATTTCATTTGTTGTAACACATTATAGTCTCATTCAGTATAATAATTATTATTAAGAATATATATGAATCAAGCATAGGGACGCTAAATAATTTTTTATCTTTCAAAATATAAGCACTGACTGGGGGGCTCTATGAGCTTTGCAGTATGGAGCATGTCATGTCATGTCATGTCATAATGGAGCATAAAAATTACTTAAAATGAGTTAGTGTCATGTTTCAAATTCACTCCAACAATATTGAGATAACTTTTCCTCGGGAGACTCATCAGTGTCCAATAACCCCAGATGGGTAACAATGACAGACCAATGTACAATTTCAACTGGGTGGCTCTATGAGCTTTGCAGTATGGAGCATGTCATGTCATGTCATGTCATAATGGAGCATAAAAATTACTTAAAATGAGTTAGTGTCATGTTTCAAATTCACTCCAACAATATTGAGATAACTTTTCCTCGGGAGACTCATCAGTGTCCAATAACCCCAGATGGGTAACAATGACAGACCAATGTACAATTTCACTGAAATCCAACTTGATGATACCCCTGGTAGATCGATCACAGTTCAAGGCATGCTTCATACCCAAGAGTACTTGAACAACACAAATTAGACTACACGGGGGCAGGGAAATCCCACAAAGTTTAGTAAGTAAGAAGGGAGGGGGCTGGATCTTGAAGGACCTGAGGAAGGTGTGAATATGATCAAAACATGTATGAAGTTCTCAAAGAATTTATAAAAGTATTTTTAAAGACAAATTTTCAATGTTTAAGATGATTCTGACACTGAAAATGACCATTATAAGTTTAAATATTGATGCATTGTTTTTTCTTTTTATGATCAACAAAAAAATCTCTAATGAACTTGTAGCATCAAAATGCAACTTTTAAACAATCTGCCTATATAGTGTTGGAGAATATATTAAAAACAATAAGAAAAAATTGGATATTTTCTTTTAAAAAAATTTTATTATTTTTATTTTATGTGTATGTGTGTATTGCCTGCATGTAGGTAAGTGCACCTGTATCGTGCAATGCTCTCGGAGGACAGAAGAGGCTGTCGGATCCCCTGGGACTGGAGTTACGGATAGTTGTTAGCTGCCATGTGGGTGCTGGGATTCAAACCTGGGGTCTCCTTCAAGAACAACCAGTGTTCTTAACTGCTGAGCCATCTCTCCAGCCCCCAAATTGGATATTTTCTATTGCTTGAATTTAACTGTTTTTAAGATATGCAAATTTGAACTAATCTTTTAAAAATGCTTTTTGCTTTAAACCAAATGCTAAAATCTGGAAATTTCTTCACAGCATGAAATATAGATATTTGTGTAGGCATAGGCATGAATAAGCATTCCAAAGAAAAATCATTTGGTAACTTTTAAAAATAAACAATGAATAGATAAGAGCTCTTTTCTGTGATATTTTAATGGGAGGTGAACACATATGGCATATTTTTAACTTTAAGTTTTTACTTTTTTATGAAGTTAGCTTTCAAAAGCTATTTGGTTTTCTTTAATCCTTTACTTAGGCACTTGAAGAGGTCTGGCTACAAATCACATGATTTGATTAAATTTCAACACAAATTTTAGCATTTTGGGAACTACAAATTCATCAATCACTCATTAATCCAGGTGTAAGTACCACATATATTGTGAATGCTCAGTATCTGTGCAGTTTCTCCTGGTTACCAAAGTTGTGGTTGCTCAAGTTTAATTTTATTGGCATATATTTGACAGATAACCTCATATATATACATACATATATGGTATTTTTGAGGCTAATTATAATTTCTAGTACTATGTAACTGCTACAGAAATACTTTTTGTATTGTGTGAGAAGCAATGACAGGAAGAAACTCAGCACATGTTCATGCAGATGACATATATTATTGGCAAATATGTTTGATCCATAAGGTTAAATTCATAAATTCACATAACTCAATGCACAGAGTTGGAAAAAAATATCTTGGCTACTTCTGAGCATTAAACTCCAGTAACTTATTGCTGTAACCCTCTTCATTCTCGTATAACTGCTTGAGTTTTCATATATCAGAAAAAGTACAGTGTTCTGTAGTTCATGGGGATTCTTAGGACAGGGAGTTACTGAGTTCCTTAGTCCTAGTTCCAGCATCCTACTTCACCAAACTTTCCAGCTCTGATTTACCTCCTTCTGGTGTTACATTTGCAGACCACATGTGTCAGAAATGTTGCTATCCCAATTTCAGACATCAAAATCCCAGTGAAAGAAGGCTATCGTCTATCGTCTGAATGCTGAACATTCTACAAATGGACTTTGTGATTTACTCACCAGTAGCCTCAGTTGATGCAACTTCTTCTGCATCCTGCTTACTTTATTCCTTTAATTATTTTATATTTTCAGGTGCCCAGATATTAAAAATTCTTATTTTCCTATGAATAATAATTGTTAGGATCTTTAGTAGATTTTACATTATAAACAAATCCAACATTTCTATCTAAGCTAGTCTTGTATACCACAGTGTAATGTGCCAACTCCCTAGAGAATGTCAATGAGTTGTGATTGTGTTAATATATTCTTCACATTTATATGAATAAGTCTTTATGGCCTTCACAAAATCAACTTCAGTAAATACTAATTAGACATTCTAGGTACTTATCTTGAATATTTTACCGTCAACATCTCAGTGTTATTAGCAATAACAATGAGTCTTTCTATAACGAACAGTATATTTTAAAATGAAATAGAGATCTTTTTTAAAGGTTAAAAACTCATACAATTTTATGTCTTACAGGGTTTATACTGAATTCAATATTGTATAACTGTATTAATTCAACAGTGAACCTAGAAATTTTATAGCCACCTTTGAAAGAGATGTATCTTTGCTCTGGAAACTGTTATTGAGTATGTTAAAGCTGTAATAAAATGGTTCTTCTAAAAAATAAAAAAATATAGATCTATAATAAAAAATGTCAAGGAAATAATGACAAATATCTGATATTGATTAGCCCAATTTTTCAAGTTCTGAAAATGGCCTCACTTAGCTGATCATAGAGCTCAGGTCTAAAAACGAAGAAAATTGAGCTTAAAAATGAACATTACTGAGATAATGCAATATTCTTTAGATTTAATTGAAACCATTTTGTTTCATTGCTTCACATGCCAGGACAAAGTGTGGCATCACAGAAATGATAGTGATCAACATCATCCACACTGAGGAAACCTTTCTTCAGCTGTAAGTCTAGTTAGTACAGTGATAGTAATTATAGTCACCAGTTCAGTTTCTGTGGAATAACTTAAACATTTGAAATGAGAATTGTCTGTATTATAAAATTTTAGGGCTATATCACTGTAGTTAGAACACATAAATTTGAGAATCCCTATTTATTAAAACATCATGATGGAATCCTAGGGAGAATGGTTTTTCTCCTAACATACTTTCTGCTAAGAAAACATACACACACACACAAAATAATAATAATAATAATAATAATAATAATAATTTTTAAAAATAGTTCAAGGACAGCCTGGGCTATACAGTGGGACCTCAGCCAGTCTGGGCTACTATGTAGGGGACACTCTGTCTCAACATCTCCCACAAAAAGAAATAAAATCAAAAATAAAAACAGTACTTGAATCGCGCTGGCACTCAATATATGATACTGAAAAAAAAAAAAATGGAATGG